>NC_080046.1:23223771-23506107 GCF_012489685.1 Lotus japonicus
GGATCACGCAAGTCGACGACTGCAACTATTGGTCAGGAGGCTGTGTCATGCTACCGTTGTGGAAAGCTTGGACACTACGTCTTTCAGTGCTCTGTAGCTGGACCAAAATGCTGCAAGTGCAGACAACGTGGACATTGGCCGTGAACTGTAGACGTTCCAGGGGACCGTCCGATAACAAGATGAAGGACAAGTTTCCCGCCATAGCTAGAAGGGCAAGGAAACAAGTGTCATGTTTAGATGTGGGAAGCCGGGGCACTATGCTAATGCTTGTCCCGACACGAGGCCCAAATGCTATAATTGTAACAAAATGGGGCATACTCCGGTCGGTGCAGAGCACCCAAGACGGAGCCAACCGTGAACACACTGCTCTGGAAAGCGTTTCTGCGGCTAAAGCAAGAGTTTTCACCATGGACGGTGAGAGAGCTGAGGGGTTTGTCACAGAGAGCGCAAGAACGATGGTAACCTTCTAACCATTCTTTCTCATTTCAGTATAATATATTCCATTACCTTCGTAGCTTGTGCAAACACACCTAACTTACTTATACTGTCTAAGCTTTGACCTTATAGTTATTACGCCTATTAATACCTTATTTGACCGTAGCTCGTATTTTAGCTATAGAAGTTATACGAGGTTTAGAATGACAAGCTAAGCCTAGAAAGTAGTCTTCTACCGATGCGTTTAAAAGGAAGCTAGAAGCTGAAGATGAATCTTATAGAGATTTCTATGAATAGTATACGTATGATGTTGAGGGCGTGTAGTTCCGTAGCGGAATCGTTGAGGAGGTGATGTCGGATATTTGTGACTATTGGATGATAGGAACTCATTGACTATTCCAGTAATTTTTTCTAGATTTCCACCTTCGATGTATTAGGCCTGATCAACTTAATATTGAGGGGGTGATATTCGGAATCACAGCTGGATATGGACTTTGATAGAAGGATTGGTAAGATTAACTCGATTTGATCGAAGATTAGTTGAATTTGGGAGGAAAGTTTGTATTAAGCACTTGATTGTACAAGATTAAGATTTGAACCTTTGGAAGTTGATGATTGTCGTATAGACATTAATTGTTTGGTTCGTGCGATTACTCCAAGTGGAGGTAGACTAAGTCAAGAGATTTAATGTTGGAAAAATATTAGGTATTTTCTCAAAAGTTATGAAGTCATAGGTTATGTGATTACTGAGTGGAATTGTTAGAGACCAAATATGTGGGATTTAATCATGTTATAGAGAATAGCTTGATAGTAACAAGATTGAGAAGAATTAACTTTTGAACTAGATTGTTGTAGTCGAGTTCGAGGTATAAGTTTTGCTAAGTGCATGATTAATTTGTGGAGACATTATAGTTTTAAGAAATGGATATTCACTTAAGAAGTATGGTAGGATTAAGGGCCATTAGAGGACCAAACTTGGTGAAGGTTTAGGTTTTAAATCTATGGATTTCTGTCTAAGGTGTGTAGGACTCGAAGTTTGTCAGAACTTGATTGAGGGATTAAGAAGTTGATTGACGAGATGGTGATTGAGATACAGAAAGGAAAGTGCTAGTATTAAGATGAATACTTGAAGTCGTTATATTTGGGCAAGTTTCATAGAGTTTAAGAGTGAATCGAACCTTGTTATGGATTCTGATGAGGTATACTAGAGTTAACCAATGAATTTTACTAAGTTGAATGAGGATCCTAGGGCTAAGGTTGACCTAGTGAGCTGAGATTCATGTACGCATAAGGAATTTAGTGGTGTTAGCGGTTACGATAACGGTTAAACCTCGGAAAGTTGAAGGATCGAACGATAAAATGACTAGTTAAGTCCCTTGGGGTATAGTTATAAGTTGATCTTCTAGGGAATGAGTCTAGTGATGCACTAGGTATTAAGGCTCAAGTCGAGATTTAATTTGAATGGTGACTAAGTAGAAGATTGATTTCATGGTGCGAAGGAGGATAATTACGAGGTTGGAAGTGACGTTAATGGACTAGTAGGTTCCAAGGCAATGGTTCGTCTAGGAGTTATCAAGCGACTGAGTTGAGTTGGACCATGAGTGAACGTCACGAGAACAAGTTGAGCATTCACTTCGGAACATAGAGAGGTACCGAGTTTCTAATCAGCATTTGGATGAACAAAAGCAAAGGAGCAAGTGGTTAAGGTTGTGCGATTGCACGAATGCCAACCAATATTGTTTCCAACGGGGACCCGACACAAGTGGTCGAACCGGACACCATAGAGCTGGAAGACGATATGTCTTTTGAGACGCCGTCGGTCAACCTTGGGACTAGAAGAGTGAAACGATCGGAGGGAAAGCAGAGTACCTTAGTGAAAGTTATTTGGAACAAAGACACGAACGGTGCTATATGGGTATTAGAGGAAACAGATCAAGGAATAATATCCGGAGCTTTTACTGACCCTTAAGTTTCGAGGTCGAAACTTTCTTTTTGGAGGGTAGTAATGTAAGACCCAAGTTTTTAAGCTTATGCTAAGTGAATAAAGTCTTATTCACGATTAGGGTTGATGTATCGTGAAGGGAAACCTGAACTAGAGTTTACCAAATGAAACAAATATATGAAGGAGAAAGTTCAGGGAAAGTCTGAGGATTGTATCGAAGTCGATTTAAGTTATAGCACGACTAATATTCGCTTTAAAAACCTAAGACAAGAATCTTAGGAAATAACACTATGTTCCACCCTTGGAACACTGTAGGAATTTAGTCCAAAAATCTTCAGAGAAATGTTAGAACTTCTCTTATTCCATATATAACAATCGTTTCGAGGCGAAACTCTAGGATCTACGAACGTCCGATTCCAATCATCGGAAGTTTGCCGAAACCAAAACCCTGGTATTTCAAAACCCTAGAATCAACCGACAATGAAGACTTTTTCTATTCGGAACACCAAATGAAGATTCTACACGCGTACACCCATTTCTCTTGATGATTTCAATCTTTCTTCAGAAGGAAGTTTTCCATTCCGACATTCGATGCAAAAAGCAACTTATCGGGTAAAATAGTTTTACACCGACTATGCTTTAGTTGCCCAAAATATAAGGAGACCTCATTTTAGTTTTGGAATTCTTTCGCCAAAACCTATCTTAGAATTCACGGAGAATGACGCCGGAAAAATCAGATTCGCGAAACTTTCATTTTCCCGCGAATTTGCATCTTCTATATATAGCAAACAAGTGAGAAAAAAACACAAAACTCCTCCATTTTCTCTCCTCAAGGCCGCGAGTTCATCCAAGGAAGAAGGAAGAAGAATTTTCTTCATTACTTGCTTGATCGTTGATCCGTTAGTTGCTGCTTCAAGGTTTCGAGGTATAGTCGCTAATCCTTACCTCTGATCGCTTTTTCCATAGCTTTTCTGTAGACTTTTCTGAGCCGATAGTTTATGGGTTTTTGCAAAACTATCCTGAATCTTTCATTTCTGATTCTAAACCTCTTCCTTATGTGCCCAAGATCACTTCTGCCGGGTTAGATTTTCCGTTATGTCGCCGGAATTCCGCCGGAATCAATTTTAGCCTAAAATACCCATTTTTGGAGTTTTTGGAGTAAAGCTTCAACCTTTAGGCTGAAAACTATCGCCTTAGCTTAGTGCTAGTAGGATTAGTTGTCATAAACATCGTTGGTGACGTCCCTGCAAAATTTGGTTTTTGGGATTTCAGTTTTTAAAATCCTAAGTTAAAAATCATGACCAAAATACCCCTACGACAGTTTTTGATCCGATAATTTTTCCGAGTTCAGAATACCCTTAGTTACGGCTAATGATAGCATAGGAACCAAGTTTGATCGAAGAAAAATCGAGTCTCCTAATTACCTAAAGTGGCCGAGCCTATAGGGGGAGGAGGAGGAAAATTTCCTTTTCCGAAAACTTGTCTTTCGCGCTAGATTATCGTACCTTAGAGTATAGATTACTTCGAGTAACCTTAGTAAGTATCGATAACTTAGTTTTCGATAGATTTTGATTGATTTCTGTGGTTTTGTTCTAAAGGTGCTTTTGAAGAGTTTCCCGAGGAACAAGGCTTTGCTTGCGAGGAAGCGTTAGACGATCATTCTGGAGAACCTACAGGTGAGGGCATCTCACTGAATCTCTAGTTAATGCTTAGGGTCGATGCTTTCGACATTGATTTACTGTTTATGCACTTGTTTGTGTTTGATTGGAAAAATGTTTTCTGAGGCTTCGGCTGACAATGTAGATGATGCATCTACTACTATGTTTTTTATGATTGACTTACATGCTATGTGCTAAGTGGGTACCTTAGGATGTGTGGTGCATGCTTATATGCTAAGTGCTATGTGGTTATTGCTTAATATGTTGATATATGACATGTTGATTGATTGTGCTGAGTTATTTATGCTTTTGCAATGAAATCTGAGTTTCTGAATGGTGAGAATAGCGGGCAGGTCATGCCGATTTTATTTTGAGAGTTTTGAGAAAGCTTGATAGGACGAATGAGATTCGGGCCTTGTTATGATGTTTATGGATCGAGACATTCTCTGGAGTCATTTGGGGATTTGGAGATCCCGAGAACTTATAGGATTTGCGAAAAGACTAAAAGGATAGTATTTTGTAAAGAAAACTCATAAGACATTAAACAACCTCTAAATCTTTAATTAATGATAATAAACTCGAAAGGAAGGCGTGGAAGTCAAATCTTAGTTTTGGAAAACGAGAAGTGTCGTCGGATCCCAGAGTTGAGAAAGTTGAGAGGCTTCGAGTATGTAGATGTTGTGGTGCTGTTGGAGCAGCGTTTGTTATTGTGCTGTTGGAGCAGCTATGTTGTTGGGCTATCCTGGGGATAAGTCCGGGGAATTGATAGTTCCCGAGTATGTTGATACTCTTGCTCGTTGAGCAGTTGTGACCATCGGATTGAGATGAGTCGGATGATTTGGAGATCATCATGAGAGAATGTGTGTTGTGGAAAGAAGTGTCTTTTGTCGCAGAATCGACTTTACCTTAGGGTAAGCTTTTAGAGACTTTAATTTAGCTAGAACACGTGGCGACGTGTCGAGTGAGATTCGGAGACGTTGTTTGACTAGTCATCCTGCATTCATGCAACATTAATGGGGTATTAACACAGGACGTACTCTGGACCTCGTCGGATTCCAAAATGGTCATAAGACCCGGATTTCCGTGTAAGAGCGTCTGTAGACGTCTCTTGTAGCAGACCGAAATGGCAGACCTACGGGTTACGGCTGATCTGACTACCGCTGATGTTGGAGTAAGAGGCACGCGGGCCGAAATGGTCCCACCGTGGCTGGTGCTAGGGCTGATCCGTTGATGTCCATCCGTTCCGGATTGCATATTGGTTGACTGGGTTAACCTGCATATCATTTCATGCAACATGCATACTGACTTAGTTGTCGAATGTGATTGTTATTTGTTAATCCTATTTGGAACATGCTAAGTGTTTTTATTGTCATTTATGTTCGTTATGGAATATGTAACCCTAGGATGTTATCCCTAGCTATAAGCCTAAGTGGCTATTCTATTATCTGTATCTATCGATGTTATTATTTACATAATTCTTTGGAGTTGACCCTCGCGTCTTCTGTGTGTGCTTTGGCGGACAAACTCCCTTTGTCAGATGTCCACGACGGACTAGATCATGATGGTTCACCCTTCGGGGGGAACTAGAGTTGAGATACTGGAATAGGAGCGCATCGCGGTAGCGAGAGGAGGACGGATGGTGTACTTAGACTAGGTCGTTCTGAATTCAGATTCGGACGACGATCATGCTAGCATGTAGGTTTTAGTGCTGGTGTGAGCTCCTCGAGATGGGATTAGTGTAGGAGTAGAGTCTTAGCTCTGAAAATCATTTGTTTTCTTTGGGGACAGGGTAGTTTCCCACCTATAGCTTTTTGTGTGGTTTCTTTACAGGAATCACAGAGAGTTGGTTGGACTTAGGAGGTCTTGTTTCAGGCCGATGGTCCAGCTTATTCTCAGTTTTGAGGGATGGTGTTGCGGACACTTCACCTTTACTTTCAGTCTGTACATATTGCCTTCGGGCGCTACACTTTTTTTCCGTCACTGGAGGTTACTCGTGACGAGGTTGTTACTTACAGCGGGGGCTGTATTATATATTGTACATTAGTTCTGTTGCTTTTCGCTTTTGGGTTTTATTTAATTCAGTCTTGTCTTAGTTATTATCAAAAAAAAAATATTCACGTTTTTCCGCATTAAGTTTTACTTTTGGTTACTAAAGTGACGCCACCGAAATCGGGGTGTTAAATTGTGGTATCAGAGCACGGTCGAGTCTTTCGGGAGTTGTTGGGGAATAGGTCTTCTGTGCTTGGTTGTGTGACTCTGCAAAGAGTGAAAATTGATTGTCTGCAAGCGATTTTTCGCTTAGAATTGATTGAAGTTATTGCTTAATCATATTGTATAGTTATGCCAGAGAATATCTTGTGATGAGTACTAACTGTTTGTTTGACTAAGCATAGCATGGTAAGCCCTGATCGTATGGCAAAGGCGATAGCTACAATGACTGAAGCAATGATGAACCAGGCTGCTGAGGACGCTTACAGACACGCGGAGGAGGCTGCACGTAAGCAACCTCAACTGTTAAACGAGGTGTCCAAGTACCAGCATAGTGGATTGGACCGAGTTGGAACTGGGGGACCAGTGAGATCAGGTTCTCAGGAGTACCGACCGTGGAAGCTATACCAGCATCCTGAGGGAAGAGACCCTATTCCAGGATCACGCAAGTCGACGACTGCAACTATTGGTCAGGAGGCTGTGTCATGCTACCGTTGTGGAAAGCTTGGACACTACGTCTTTCAGTGCTCAGTAGCTGGACCAAAATGCTGCAAGTGCAGACAACGTGGACATTTGGCCGTGAACTGTAGGACGTTCCAGGCGGGACCGTCCGATAACAAGATGAAGGACAAGTTTCCCGCCATAGCTAGAAGGGCAAGGAAACAAGTGTCATGTTTCAGATGTGGGAAGCCGGGGCACTATGCTAATGCTTGTCCCGACACGAGGCCCAAATGCTATAATTGTAACAAAATGGGGCATACTTCCGGTCGGTGCAGAGCACTCAAGACGGAGCCAACCGTGAACACTGCTCGTGGAAAGCGTTCTGCGGCTAAAGCAAGAGTTTACACCATGGACGGTGAGAGAGCTGAGGGGTTTGTCACAGGAGAGCGCAAGAACGATGGTAACCTTCTAACCATTCTTTCTCATTTCAGTATAATATATTCCATTACCTTCGTAGCTTGTGCAAACACACCTAACTTACTTATACTGTCTAAGCTTTGACCTTATAGTTATTACGCCTATTAATACCTTATTTGACCGTAGCTCGTATTTTAGCTATAGAAGTTATACGAGGTTTAGAATGACAAGCTAAGCCTAGAAAGTAGTCTTCTACCGATGCGTTTAAAAGGAAGCTAGAAGCTGAAGAATGAATCTTATAGAGATTTCTTATGGATAGTATACATATGATGTTGAGGGCGTGTAGTTCCGTAGCGGAATCGTTGAGGAGGTGATGTCGGGATATTTGTGACTATTGGATGATAGGAACTCATTGACTGTTCCAGTAGGTTTTTCTAGATTTCCACCTTCGATGTATTAGGCCTGATCAACTTAATATTGAGGGGGTGATATTCGGAATCACAGCTGGATATGGAGTTTGATAGAAGGATTGGTAAGATTAACTCGATTTGATCGAAGATTAGTTGAATTTGGGAGGAAAGTTTGTATTAAGCACTTGATTGTACAAGATTAAGATTTGAACCTTTGGAAGTTGATGATTGTCGTATAGACATTAATTGTTTGGTTCGTGCGATTACTCCAAGTGGAGGTAGACTAAGTCAAGAGATTTAATGTTGGAAAAATATTAGGTATTTTCTCAGAAGTTATGAAGTCATAGGTTATGTGATTACTGAGTGGAATTGTTAGAGACCAAATATGTGGGATTTAATCAGGTTATAGAGAATAGCTTGATAGTAACAAGATTGAGAAGAATTAACTTTGAACTAGATTGTTGTAGTCGAGTTCGAGGAATAAGTTTTGCTAAGTGCATGATTAATTTATGGAGACATTATAGTTTTAAGAAATGGATATTCACTTAAGAAGTATTGAAGGATTAAGGGCCATTAGAGGACCAAACTTGGTGAAGGTTTAGGTTTTAAATCTATGGATTTCTGTCTAAGGTGTGTAGGACTCGAAGTTTGTCAGAACTTGATTGAGGGATTAAGAAGTTGATTGACGAGATGGTGATTGAGATACAGAAAGGAAAGTGCTAGTATTAAGATGAATACTTGAAGTCGTTATATTTGGGCAAGTTTCATAGAGTTTAAGAGTGAATGGAACCTTGTTATGGATTCTGATGAGGTATACTAGAGTTAACCAATGAATTCTACTAAGTTGAATGAGGATCCTTGGGCTAAGGTTGACCTAGTGAGCTGAGATTCATGTACGCATAAGGAATTTAGTGGTGTTAGCGGTTACGATAACAGTTAAACCTCGGAAAGTTGAAGGATCGAACGATAAAATGACTAGTTAAGTCCCTTGGGGTAAAGTTATAAGTTGATCTTCTAGGGAATGAGTCTAGTGATGCACTAGGTATTAAGGCTCAAGTCGAGATTTAATTTGAATGGTGACTAAGTAGAAGATTGATTTCATGGTGCGAAGGAGGATAATTACGAGGTTGGAAGTGACGTTAATGGACTAGTAGGTTCCAAGGCAATAGTTCGTCTAGGAGTTATCAAGCGACTGAGTTGAGTTGGACCATGAGTGAACGTCACGAGAACAAGTTGAGCATTCACTTCGGAACATAGAGAGGTACCGAGTTTCTAATCAGCATTTTGGATGAACAAAAGAAAAGGAGCAAGTGGTTAAGGTTGTGCGATTGCACGAATGCCAACCAATATTGTTTCCAACGGGGACCCGACACAAGTGGTCGAACCGGACACCATAGAGTTGGAAGACGATATGTCTTTTGAGACGCCGTCGGTCAACCTTGGGACTAGAAGAGTGAAACGATCGGAGGGAAAGCAGAGTACCTTAGTGAAAGTTATTTGGAACAAAGACACGAACAGTGCTATATGGGTATTAGAGGAAACAGATCAAGGAATAATATCCGGAGCTTTTACTGACCCTTAAGTTTCGAGGTCGAAACTTTCTTTTTGGAGGGTAGTAATGTAAGACCCAAGTTTTAAGCTTATGCTAAGTGAATAAAGTCTTATTCACGATTAGGGTTGATGTATCGTGAAGGGAAACCTGAACTAGAGTTTACCAAATGAAACAAATATATGAAGGAGAAAGTTCAGGGAAAGTCTGAGGATTGTATCGAAGTCGATTTAAGTTATAGCACGACTAATATTCGCTTTAAAAACCTAAGACAAGAATCTTAGGAAATAACACTATGTTCCACCCTTGGAACACTGTAGGAATTTAGTCCAAAAATCTTCAGAGAAATGTTAGAACTTCTCTTATTCCATATATAACAATCGTTTCGAGGCGAAACTCTAGGATCTACGAACGTCCGATTCCAATCATCGGAAGTTTACCGAAACCAAAACCCTGGTATTTCAAAACCCTAGAATCAACCGACAATGAAGACTTTTTCTATTCGGAACACCAAATGAAGATTCTACACGCGTACACCCATTTCTCTTGATGATTTCAATCTTTCTTCAGAAGGAAGTTTTCCATTCCGACATTCGATGCAAAAAGCAACTTATCGGGTAAAATAGTTTTACACCGACTATGCTTTAGTTGCCAAAAATATAAGGAGACCTCATTTTAGTTTTGGAATTTTTTCTCCAAAACCTATCTTAGAATTCACGGAGAATGACGCCGGAAAAATCAGATTCGCGAAACTTTCATTTTCCCGCGAATTTCCATCTTCTATATATAGCAAACAAGTGAGAAAAAAACACAAAACTCCTCCATTTTCTCTCCTCAAGGCCGCGAGTTCATCCAAGGAAGAAGGAAGAAGAATTTTCTTCATTACTTGCTTGATCGTTGATCCGTTAGTTGCTGCTTCAAGGTTTCGAGGTATAGTCGCTAATCCTTACCTCTGATCGCTTTTTCCATAGCTTTTCTGTAGACTTTTCTGAGCCGATAGTTTATGGGTTTTTGCAAAACTATCCTGAATCTTTCATTTCTGATTCTAAACCTCTTCCTTATGTGCCCAAGATCACTTCTGCCGGGTTAGATTTTCCGTTATGTCGCCGGAATTCCGCCGGAATCAATTTTAGCCTAAAATACCCATTTTTGGAGTTTTTGGAGTAAAGCTTCAACCTTTAGGCTGAAAACTATCGCCTTAGCTTAGTGCTAGTAGGATTAGTTGTCATAAACGCCGTTGGTGACGTCCCTGCAAAATTTGGTTTTTGGGATTTTAGTTTTGAAAATCCTAAGTTAAAAATCATGACCAAAATACCCCTGCGACAGTTTTTGATCCGATAATTTTTCCGAGTTCAGAATACCCTTAGTTACGGCTAATGATAGCATAGGAACCAAGTTTGATCGAAGAAAAATCGAGTCTCCTAATTACCTAAAGTGGCCGAGCCTATAGGGGGAGGAGGAGGAAAATTTCCTTTTCCGAAAACTTGTCTTTCGCGCTAGATTATCGTACCTTAGAGTATAGATTACTTCGAGTAACCTTAGTAAGTATCGATAACTTAGTTTTCGATAGATTTTGATTGATTTCTGTGGTTTTGTTCTAAAGGTGCTTTTGAAGAGTTTCCCGAGGAACAAGGCTTTGCTTGCGAGGAAGCGTTAGACGATCATTCTGGAGAACCTACAGGTGAGGGCATCTCACTGAATCTCTAGTTAATGCTTAGGGTCGATGCTTTCGACATTGATTTACTATTTATGCACTTGTTTGTGTTTGATTGGAAAAATGTTTTCTGAGGCTTCGGCTGACAATGTAGATGATGCATCTACTACTATGTTTTTGATGATTGACTTACATGCTATGTGCTAAGTGGGTACCTTAGGATGTGTGGTGCATGCTTATATGCTAAGTGCTATGTGGTTATTGCTTAATATGTTGATATATGACATGTTGATTGATTGTGCTGAGTTATTTATGCTTTTGCAATGAAATCTGAGTTTCTGAATGGTGAGAATAGCGGGCAGGTCATGCCGATTTTATTTTGAGAGTTTTGAGAAAGCTTGATAGGACGAATGAGATTCGGGCCTTGTTATGATGTTTATGGATCGAGACATTCTCTGGAGTCATTTGGGGATTTGGAGATCCCGAGAACTTATAGGATTTGCGATAAGACTAAAAGGATAGTATTTTGTAAAGAAAACTCATAAGACATTAAACAACCTCTAAATCTTTAATTAATGATAATAAACTCGAAAGGAAGGCGTGGAAGTCAAATCTTAGTTTTGGAAAACGAGAAGTGTCGTCGGATCCCAGTGTTGAGAAAGTTGAGAGGCTTCGAGTATGTAGATGTTGTGGTGCTGTTGGAGCAGCGTTTGTTATTGTGCTGTTGGAGCAGCTATGTTGTTGGGCTATCCTGGGGATAAGTCCGGGGAATTGATAGTTCCCGAGTATGTTGATACTCTTGCTCGTTGAGCAGTTGTGACCATCGGATTGAGATGAGTCGGATGATTTGGAGATCATCATGAGAGAATGTGTGTTGTGGAAAGAAGTGTCTTTTGTCGCAGAATCGACTTTACCTTAGGGTAAGCTTTTAGAGACTTTAATTTAGCTAGAACACGTGGCGACGTGTCGAGTGAGATTCGGAGACGTTGTTTGACTAGTCATCCTGCATTCATGCAACATTAATGGGGTATTAACACAGGACGTACTCTGGACCTCGTCGGATTCCAAAATGGTCATAAGACCCGGATTTCCGTGTAAGAGCGTCTGTAGACGTCTCTTGTAGCAGACCGAAATGGCAGACCTACGGGTTACGGCTGATCTGACTACCGCTGATGTTGGAGTAAGAGGCACGCGGGCCGAAATGGTCCCACCGTGGCTGGTGCTAGGGCTGATCCGTTGATGTCCATCCGTTCCGGATTGCATATTGGTTGACTGGGTTAACCTGCATATCATTTCATGCAACATGCATACTGACTTAGTTGGCGAATGTGATTGTTATTTGTTAATCCTATTTGGAACATGCTAAGTGTTTTTATTGTCATTTATGTTCGTTATGGAATATGTAACCCTAGGATGTTATCCCTAGCTATAAGCCTAAGTGGCTATTCTATTATTTGTATCTATCGATGTTATTATTTACATAATTCTTTGGAGTTGACCCTCGCGTCTTCTGTGTGTGCTTTGGCGGACAAACGCCCTTTGTCAGATGTCCACGGCGGACTAGATCATGATGGTTCACCCTTCGGGGGGAACTAGAGTTGAGATACTGGAATAGGAGCGCATCGCGGTAGCGAGAGGAGGACGGATGGTGTACTTAGACTAGGTCGTTCTGAATTCAGATTCAGACGACGATCATGCTAGCATGTAGGTTTTAGTGCTGGTGTGAGCTCCTCGAGATGGGATTAGTGTAGGAGTAGAGTCTTAGCTCTGAAAATCATTTGTTTTCTTTGGGGACAGGGTAGTTTCCCACCTATAGCTTTTTGTGTGGTTTCTTTACAGGAATCACAGAGAGTTGGTTGGACTTAGGAGGTCTTGTTTCAGGCCGATGGGCCAGCTTATTCTCAGTTTTGAGGGATGGTGTTGCGGACACTTCACCTTTATTTTCAGTCTGTACATATTGCCTTTGGGCGCTACACTTTTTTTCCGTCACTGGAGGTTACTCGTGACGAGGTTGTTACTTACAGCGGGGGCTGTATTATATATTGTACATTAGTTCTGTTGCTTTTCGCTTTTGGGTTTTATTTAATTCAGTCTTGTCTTAGTTATTATCAAAAAAAATATTCACGTTTTTCCGCATTAAGTTTTACTTTTGGTTACTAAAGTGACGCCACCGAAATCGGGGTGTTACATGAAGCTTGTAGGCGTAGACAATATGCTTTGCTCCATTTATTCATTTCTCGGTACAGAGAGAAAGGTGAAACGTTTGATGTTGACATGATTGTACTAGTTTCTTTTGTCAATGTTCTTTGTAGAGTATCACGTGATTCCTAAAACTTGACTTTCTTCTCAAGAATGTCACATATATTTCCATTTGAATATGATGCTCTTTTCGCTCGATATTGCTTTCCTTTGGTCAGCCTTGAGATAGACATTGAACCTAGACGTTGAGAGTAGTCTTCTCAGATAGCTTGGACTGTCCTTGAAGCTTCGATTCTTCTTCTGTAGACGATCTTTAAGCTTCGCTTCATCTTGCATGCTTAGTTCTAAAGCTTTAATAGCTTGAAGCTCCATCTTCTTCTTCGTGAACTCCCTTCTTCTTGCTTGGGATAGACAATCTGATAGGTGTAGCATTCCCTTGCTTGTATCGTCTCCTCATGAACCTTTTGACTCTTCTTTGCTAGATGATCTTGATGCTTTGAATTTCTTTGTGCGGACCATCTTGAGTCTTGATCTTTACTTCCTTTGAATAGACAGACTAGCAGATTTTAGACTTCTTTGCTAATGTAGTTGCTTTGTAGCTCCGATCATCCTTTTCTTTGGTCAGACGATCTGGTAGAGTTGACATTCTTTTTCTTGTAGTCTTGCTTGTATCTTTAACATCTTCTTTCTTCATCTAGTTGCACCATTTTTCAGCATTCCTTTGGTTGTCGAGCTTGTCTTGTCGCTTTGACCAATCTCTTCCATGTTGAAGTTGTCTTCATGTCATCGTCTTGCACTGCTTCTTTAGACGTTAGAGCGTGAGAGGTATAAGTATAATTTCCTGAAATACATTTCACATTATATATTTAATCAGTTCACTTATACTCTTGAAAATTTTTATCACTCATCTATGATTCTTGTAGTACTTGATTAGTGCAATGAAACACATAATTCATGAAGAAGAAAACATACCGATATTTCTCCAGTGAAGCATGAGGGGTATCTTTTGATGTTGTTATAGAACATATGCAAGTTTTTCTTTTGGATTTTAAGATCTTCAGGTTGATGCTTTATCCACGCCTTCTGACTGTGACTTGTAGTCCTTAGTTCAGCTTCATCTTCATCTTTGGCTTGATCAGCTTTATCTATTGATCTGATGCAGTCATGTGGCCTCAAGACAATTGTGTTGCTTCTTATCTTCCATCTTGATTTCTTTGGTTGTCGGTCCTTCAGCTTTGATGAAGTCCTTTTCCTTGAATCATCCTGGTTGCATCAGGCTCTTCCTGCTTAACAATCTTGGATCAGAGGTAGATATGTCTTTGCGTGAGTATGGACTCATTGACACCCTTTGAATCTTCCCCAAGGATCTTTACTCCACACCTATTAAGGTGTCTGTATTTAGAGACCATGCTCTAATACCAATTGAAGTTGATCCAAGAGTAGCACAAGAAAGAAGGGTTTGAATTGTGCCATCCATAAACTTGGATTTTCAAACGATTGAAAGTTTGATCATCTTTGTTGGGATCGTTTGGTGCAGCGAAAATGTAAGAGAAGGGAAAGAGTCAATAAACACCAACATTTTATCCTGTTTCACCCCCTGAACGATAGGGCTACACCCATTCCTTGGCTATACCAAGATTTCACTAAGCACAAGTATCAAGGACTTCTTCATATATACAAG
The DNA here is from genome assembly GCF_012489685.1 of Lotus japonicus. Taxonomy (NCBI): domain Eukaryota; kingdom Viridiplantae; phylum Streptophyta; class Magnoliopsida; order Fabales; family Fabaceae; genus Lotus; species Lotus japonicus. Next base: position 23,238,366 of record NC_080046.1, read on the forward strand.
TATTCTTGTACATGTCTCTTCAGGCATACCAAGTATTATTTTACCACTGCCTCTCCAGACATTCCGAGAATTCTTTTGCCACAGCCTGTCTAGGCATTAAAAATATTTATTAGGACTTCTCCTTACTAAGTATTGTCAGAACTCCTCCTTTACAAAGTATGTAGGACTGCTCCTTAAACAATCTTTCTCAAAGAGTGATGGTAGATACAATTAAGTTCATGAATCATAAAGTATTGAAGATGAGATTTGACTCTATGTGTATACTTTATGTTCTAATACAAGAGAGAATAAGTGAGTGATTTGACTTTTAGGAAGAACTTATCTTCATGTCAAAGAAGACGATATTGATGATCATTTCTGAGTGATGAGCTCTGAGGCTTATTTTCTTCTTGAGCTTGAATGCTTAATTGTGTTGAGAATGAAAACTCAATCATGGTGAGCATAAGCGCTGAGTCTACAGTCTTATGTTGTTCACTTTATACTCTTGAATCTGCCATTGGAGCGTGTTCTTCACAGAGCTTCTAGCCGTTGGATCAAACCGTACATTATGTACTTGATTCAGATGTGTTGATGTCATAGTACTGTTTGATTGAGACCTTTTGCCGAAAAGATGTATTATGTCAGCTTGTAGGTACCATAGGTTTGAGCTTCTATCCGTTGGTGTATAGATATGGAAATGTGACAGTGACACCATTGTACTTCTTGCTTTGCTTTGTCCTTTGTCAGAACATGTGATCTTGACTTTGCATACCTTCTTTATGAATATGTTCCACTCAGACGATGTGCTTTGATTGCTTTTCTGCTTCTATCATCTTTCCTTTCTTCAGGCGATCTTTCTTCGTCATTCTTCTATTCTTTAGACTATGTTCCTTGCTTCATTCATTCTTCATGTTGGTCGTAGGAGTTTAGAGATAAGCTTTGGCCAATCGCTTGAAGCTTCTTTTCTAGAGATGGATTGTCTTGAAGTGTGTTGCCTGGATGAGTAGATTATAATATGCAAAGACAATAAACTTTATTTCATTTTTCCATTTCTCCATTCCTTGATCAACGTGCTTTATAGTGATCCCTTGATTTCTGGAACTTAATCTTCTCCTCTAGCATGTCAGAGATGTATTTCAAATTCACTTGGTGCTCATTCTCTGATCGTTGCTTCATTTGTTCATTCCTTGAGATAACGATGAATGTAGATGTTGAATGCAGTCTTCTCAAACGATTTGATAGCTTTGCTTGATCTTGCATTGGTTGACTTGAAGCTTTGATTTCTTCTTCTTTAGACAGACTTGATGCTTTGACTCTAAATGTGTAGATTGTCTTGTGTCTTGATCATTCTTCTCTTTTCTAGCGTAGACGATGTGGCATATTTGACTTTCTTTGCTTGTATCGTCTGCCCTTGTTGCTTTGATCTTTCTCCTCTTAGGTTCAGCGTTTTCTTGCATAGTCTTGTGCTTTTAATATCAGACGATGAGGGATGTGAATTATAAGTGTTGTCTTTCCTGAAATGTAATTCATGCATATAAGGCTTTAAGCATAACACTTATAATCTTAAAAATTGTGATCATTTAAAATATGATAAACGATATATCTAGTGTTTGAACTTAACATAATGGATATCGGAGCGACAACAGAAGTATATCGGGCACAAAGGAGTTGTGTCGATCTCAGTGGTGATAGATCTGAAACAGACACAGGCTCACTGGTTGTGACCAGGCAACACAATGCTTGGCTGATCGCATGTTGAAGGCGTGGATTTGATATGGACAGGGACATAGCAACGTCGAGGCGGTGGTGGTGTGTGGTAGTGGTGATGGGTGTGCGGCGGCAGTGCTGAGTGCGATTTGGTAACGCACGATAGAGAGAGACTTTAGTGCGACAAAGAAAAAGAGAGAGAGGGAGAGAACTCGCGAGTGGGAGGCAGAAGGTTTGGAGGTTCAATTTGAAACTATAACCTGATACAATTTTTTTGAAAGTTAAAGATATATATATATATATATTATATATATATAATATATATATTATATATATATATATATAAAAGCAATGTTGAGAAACAACTCCTCATAAGGTACACTAATCTAGCCAGCAAAACACAAGAGCTTGCTAAATATCAAGTAAAAACCCCAAGCGACTACTCCTCTAAAAAGATGTTCGTAAAAGTAAAAAAATGACGACAAATACGACCTAAGGAAATAACCAAGCCGCTCGAGACCTGCAACCAAGACCAATCTAAAAGAGCATACCAAAATCCCAACAGATAAAATCAATCCACACTATATAGCATTGGAACAAAAGAGGATCACCCATCCAAAACTCGTAGCATTGGCATAAAAGAGGATCACCCATCCAAAACCGTGCATAAACAAGACGCTGAAGCTGGAAGGTGATCGTAGCCACAACGAGCAAACATGGACCGACAACCAATAGCCACACAAGAACCAACCGGCCACACCACACCTGAAGCTTCCACCGACACAAGCCCAACCACATGCGTACCCCAAAACCACTGTCGGCAGAAAACCTCAAAGCAAAAGCCCGAGAACCCGAAAACTCACCTAACTCGCTCCAAGGCAACCCGTTTGGAATTACAAGTCCCACAACCATTAGGTAATGTGGTAGCACAGTCTGCGCCGTACTCATCACTGCACTGTCCAAGTATAGCATGGCAAGTCCTTACATATTCGCATTCATAAACACAGTCGCTTGCCTGATGAGATGCAATTCCCCTTGCCATTTACAAGCAAATAGTGACAATAGTGGTCACAAATTGAATACTGTGTCTGTGCAACATACCCACATGTACCGAGATATTGCCTACATTGATTTCTCCACTACCAGAACCAGATGATGAACAATGAAGCAATTGTGTCGTCACCCAAAAGAGCCTGGTGTGATTGAAGAAGCCCCGAATTTTACCTAGTTCACAGCCCTATAATGTAAAATATAATAAGTCTACAACAAATTACTCCCTCCGTTCCATAAAGTTTGTTGTTTTGCACAATTTTTCAATATTCCAAAATGTTTGTTGTTTTAGAAAACCAATGCATTTTTTGCTAATTTTTTTCACCTATATTCTCATTTAATACATTTTCTCTCACTTATCACCTTTCATATTAACCAACCACAACTCTTCTCTATTAATTACATTCTTCTCTATCTAAGTATAATTTAGGCTTATTTGCACTTTTGGACCCCCACGTTTATATTTTTTGCGATTATTGACCCTGATCTTATTTTTCTACGAATGGAGACCCTAATCTTTCAAAATGTTGCACCGTTTACCCTTCCGTCTAAATTCGTCAAAAACTTGACGAAATCCACTTACCTGGCCTTCCGATAGAAGGGTAAACAGTGCAACGTTTTGAAAGATTAGGGTCTCCATTCAAACTAAAAATAAGATCAGGGTCAACAATCGCAAAAAATGTAAACTTGAGGGTCCAAAAGTGCATTTAAGTCATTTTTTAAATCCCCCTTTTATCCACGTGGAAGACCATATCAGCGTGTTCCGTCAAGTTTTTGACGGATTTGGACGGATTTGGACGGAAGGGTAAACGGTACTGTGTTTTGAAAGAATAGGGTTCCCATTCGTAGAAAAAAAAGATAAGGGTTGACAATCGCAGAAAGTTAAAACATAAGGGTCCAAAAGTGCATTTAAGCCTATAATTTAATAGTTGCACATCATACTAGTAAAATTAAATAAGGGCAATCTAGTCAAATTATACTATCAATAATTGTTTTCTTACCCTTTGTGTCACAACCTTAAACTACAAACTTTCTGGAACGGAGAGAGTATGTGAGGTAGACAATGTACTATTTATAGGAAAATATCACATGGCAAAAAGTAAATTGCATAATAATAACCCTAAAAATAATAGAGAATATCGCATAAGATATTTAACTCTTAAACAATTTTTATTATGGTAAAATAGTGAATTCTGATTAGATCATATGTTTACGTAATTTTATTTATTTATCTTTTTACAGAAACGTAAACTTTTAACAGTACATAGTTATTAAACTTTTTTTTTTTCAATAAGCGTAGTTTTCAATTTTGAACTAACTAGCTAATTCAGCTATTTAACACAGATGGTTTCAGGGAATCTGTGGGATTGAGTTGTGAACGACATTACTCTTTTTAAATATAATCACGGGATCCAAATTATTTGAAATTTTATATTTAAGAAATCACAAAATGCCATTTGAAAATCTAGATTTGTTACTCACCAGTCACCATATATATTTTAATAATCTTTTCCCCACAGGCAAACTAAAAATGACAAAAATCACAACCTGAACCGCTTTTGTGGTTTCATTTTGGAGGAAGCATCATTTTTTTGCCGCACTTAGAATAAAACCAAAATTTCTTTTAACTTGTCTGGGTAGATATATTGGGAAAGCCAAATCAATAGGGAGAGAAAGAGAAAGAAGAGAGAGAGGAGCTCTTCCCCGTGAGGAGAACTTGGAGGCATCCAAAGAAGACACCTAAAGCTGTAACAAAATTTTGACACTTTTTGCTGGTGTGTGATAAGTGAGTAATGATAGGTACACATAAAAACAATATTGGTATTTCAAATAAATTTTCTCTCGAGATTTCACTCTTTTGTGACATTCGTCATATCAACTTTTTTTTTTTTCTTTTTCACTCTGGATGTTTATTGAATATTTGCACTACACGCTTTGATACCATGCATTTTCCGTGATCAATATGGTGTGGCTCTATCAACCATTGAGATTCCTTGCAGCTTCCAACTTAACCCCAATGTTGCATATAGTACTCTACCATCTCTTTCATCAGTTTTTCACGTTCCCATGCAGAAGAATGTTTGTTTCCAAAACAAGTATACTGTTTTCTCTTACCCTAAGACCCCACACGCTTCTTTCATGTATATGTTTAATGCATCCATGGCTTATTCTATGCAGGACAAGTTTATACCAGCTTGCACACGTTGTCCTCTTCTCTATTATCCACTTTTTTACTGCTATACAGAATGTGGCAAATCAAACCCCTTTCATCCTAAGTGATTATATATATTTCCCTTTCTTTTATCAAGTTAAAGTAGAAGAAGTAACTTAATTTTATTGGTATAACTAAATAGTCATATAGATAACTATAGGAGAGTAAACCAAGCTGAAGGAGGAAAAACTCGTGATCTAGAAGTTTAAATATTATCCTTATTCACTAATTAAAAGAAAATCATATACAAATTAACAAGCAACTCAACTACCAATAATGATTGTCGAACATACAGGACTATACTACGACATGTGATCAACATACGTGTTTTCTTATATTGGGTTGAGCACCTTTTATGCTCCCCAACAATAAATTTTTTTTATCAAAAAAAAATATACATGTTTTCGCTGTTAAAAGTGAAATGTAAAAAAAAAACATAACACTAAGTTTTGAACTGTCACAAAATTAGCACTTATTTGAAGACACACCCATTTCGTGCGGTTTAAATAAACGTTTGCTAAACTTTTTTTGTACACTTCACATTTAGTTGTGAAAACACATATGTCGATCACATATCGCACATAAAAACATTTACATAGTTTGAAACATGTCATCTTGTTACAAACTTGGGTGAGTTATAACACGGGACCAAGAAAATTACATTATTCACATATCTTATTTACATTATGCTCACGTATCTTATTTTACATTACTGACACTCCTTTTAGAGGTGTTATAGGAAGCCCATACAAACCTACAAGATTAAAATTTTAGTGATTTTTTTCACCCTCTTGTAAAGTTAGCATCCAATAGTTATTAATGAATGTAATAATTTAATGAAATTTGAAAATAAGGCATAGTAATTAAACAAAAATTAAATTGTTCTTTAATTGTTATCTTTTTATTTAATTTACTTTTTACCAAACGTAGTTATTTGTATTCCATGCTGTGTCAAAGTAGGTCTTGATTGGTTCAGATCAAACTTCAGTGGCAAACTGGCAATGAATATCATTGAAGGAAAAGAACAAGACCCTTAAAATTAAAACATATTGTAATTCCAAAACTGCATCACATGTGATCAACAAGATTCTGTCCTCGTCCCTCTTTATAAACCATCAAATTATTCAGATTTCTTTGTATAAAGTTTTCTTGTGTGAGAGAGAGTGAGAAAATGGTCTCCAGGGGTCACAAGAGAACAGCCATGTACAGGAACCTACAACTTCTTCGTTCAATCTCATGCTCTCATTCGGTGATTACTCTGAAACATCTTTATTTTCTCTGTTTGCATGCAGTTTCTCCTCATTTTTAATTTCTGGATGAACTTTTGTTACATGCAAAATTAATCCATTTTAAAAGCAAAAAAGCTTAATTTCCATTCAATTTCTATCAGTCTCTTCCTCTTATCAAATACATTTGTTCCCATTAACCAAAACATGATCTAAGGAGACTTCTCCACTTGATGTTAACATTTGAATAGAAACACTCACTTTGAAATATCAATCCTTTTCTTGCTTATGATTTTGCCTCTAAATGCATATTAATATGCTTCATGAACTGAAGATCACATTGAGATATGGTGGAATGATTTCCATGTTTATACAGCGGCGCCGTAAAGCCTCAGTTTTATTGGATGTATCAGAGTATATACAAGGTTTAAAGCAAAAGCTGCAAGAATTGAACCAGTTACAAGTTGCAAAAGCTCAGAAAATCATTGATTATGATCCAATGCCTAAGGTAATCAACTATACTTCACATTATTAAATTCAGTTGAAAGGGAATTCAGAATTCTTCTAGCCAGATAATTTTAAATTCAGTGAAGTGAGGGAACTTCAGCCGTTCGATCAAAGATACCATTAAGATATAAAGATATTATTTCAAAGGTTTAATAATCTCTTTAAGTCTGAGTCGTCTCATTAGTCAAATGATTGAGAACCCCTGACTGCATCGAATGCAGAATTTCATGACTACAATGAACTGGGTTCAAGATTCTTCTGCCTAGTAGCCTAATAGTAGATAATGATCATAATTGATTAATTTTTCATTGTTATTAATGATTTTGCAGCTTAAAGTTGAACCACAAGAAGAAGGCTTTGTGATTAAGGTGCTGAGTGAAAGGAGTTGTCAAGGGTTGCTGGTGTTCATATTAGAAGCCTTTGAAGAGCTGGGTCTTGATGTGCTCCATGCTCGGGTTTCTTGTGCAGACATCTTCTCTCTAGAAGCTGTTGGAAACAAAGTAATGAATGATGTGACATACACACTCACATGCATAATTATCAATTAAGGAAACCAGTTCCTTTCATTTGTACTGAATGAATGATGAAACATTTTTGGTGAAGCCACTGACACGATTAATTGCTTTATGGATGTTTCAGGAGAACAATCAAGATACTCGTCCTTTGGATGCACATATGGTTGAAAAAGTAGTGTCTCAAGCTATTCAAAATTGGAAGGAAGTTACACAGAAATTATGATCAGAAAAAACTACTGTCCCCAATTAGAAATCTTGTGTTTACTTGATCAGTTTACTCTTTCTTTGTTACCAAAATGTTTCATATTAGATATAAATAGATCCATGTAGAAGTTTGACTTTCTGATGAATATCTTATTTAAATGATTCTAGAAAAACTTATATTAAATCACTTTAATTAGTTTTAAGTGGATAAATAATATATTTAAAATAAGTGGATTAGAAATTCCACTTATCTTAAATCATTGATCCACCTAGCTAGGACTGAGTAATTTAACCCAAGTTTTTTTATGGGTTATTTAGACCGGCCCAATAGGATTCTTATGAAGTGTGTAGTCCCAAACTGACCAGCATCCTAAATGAGTGCCCTATAGTTGCATGCATGTGAGAAATAACACATAAGAAAAGGAAGGTTAATAGAAATTTGCTCAGTAAATTAAAATAAAGTAAAATTCTTAAATCAAGAAAAATATGTTAATATTGCAATTGGTTCCCAGAAACAACCCAAAAACACGTTGTCCTAAAAATACATATACAAAAGCAAGTCTACTCTATCGCTCAAGTAATATAATATAGGACGGAAGTCCCAACTATCGAATCTCAAGGGATCAAAGTGATAAGAGTTAACTTCAGGAAATTCTTATGTCTAAGTGACTAAAAGTTGAGTTGGACTGAGGAAAACTGTTCACCAAAGTGAAGAACATAAACGTATCAAAACAAAGAGTTGTTTTGATTGAGAACAAAGAGTATGCTTTAAAGCAGTCAGATCCACTTCCCCAGTTCCAATTCACTTTGCTAAATCCTTTGTTTACTAGTTGTACCCTTTTCTTTTTTTTGGTCAAGCTAGTTCTACCCTTTAAAGCATTAGTTTTTGTTAGCTTGCTTATGTAAATGCACTACTATATAGTGAGCAACCTGCATCACTGGTGTGATCATGCTAATAGGTTAATTTGAAGAACGGAGAGGGTACCTAAGAGATGTTTCACCATCTAAACATCGGCTAACTAGAAGCACATAAAATACTACCAAAAACCTCTGCCAAGAGTGAAGTAAGAGAGACTTCTTATATTTAATTAAATCAAGGCTCCATAAATTGATCATCCCTGCTAATGTTAAATCATTCACAAGGATTATACTCCAACTGACCAAATCAAGACATACATGACGCATAGTGAAATAATTTAATCAAATATAAAGCAAGAGATTGAATTGAAATCAGAGTTTATGTCATCAAATACATCATATACAATCTTAAGTAAATGGTTAGCTACGCATAGTAATATGCGAATACAAAACCACAACAAAAAACATAGCTAACATCCTAGTATAACTGTAAAGGTTGAATATTTTTCTTTGGAGTCCTTCTTTTTCTCCGCGCCATGTTGGAAGAATTCTCTCTTAAACGACACACTTTGCTGCTCTGTCAATCTTCTGTAAAAGTTGCTACGACACATTTTGTGCGATGAAGCATGACCATTCCTATTGAGTGGCACGGTCGTGCCTACTTGAGTGGCACGATCGTGCTGCTTAAATATTTGTCACCTTGGACGTGTCTTCTTTCACCATGAGTGTGGCACTCAACAGGATGCACATTCGTGGCCCTAGTCTACCACAACCTAGTCCTCAAGTCGGACCAGATTCTTTTTTCTTTGGCTCATTTTCATTTTTTCCAACACTTTTCATCTTTTATGCTCTTTACATGACTTAGGGCGTGTTTGGTTCAACTAGGGTAGGGGAGGGATGAATTTTAGTGAAGTGGAGGGGATGAGAGAGATTTTAATACTTATTATGATTGGTTCATAGGAGGGAATGGAGAGGGAAAAAACTCTTTTTTATATTGTTGATCAGGGAAGAGAGAGATTTCATAATTAATTTACTTTTATACACTTTTATGTATTTCTTTGTATTTAGCAACACAAGGTAACATCATTATGTGCAAGGAGAAATTTTACTCACCTCCCTGAGGTTTATGATTACTGCATCGACCTCTCATCTATTTTGCAAAGTGCATTGACCTCCCATTCTTCATATATCACTTAGAATAATAGAAGGGTAGTGAGTATTATAATGACAAATATTTTGGGAGGGCAATGCAATATTGATAAACTTTGGGGAGTTTAGTGCAGTGTTCACAATAAAATAAGAGTAGTTAGTGTCTTTTCACATAATAGAGGGGATATCGGTGTAATAATGATAAACTTCAATGGCATGTTTTTTTTGGATGTATATGCCAATGAAATAAAAGGAAAAATATAGGTAATAAAGTAAGGATATGGGGTAGTTACAACACCTTTCATATGACCCAATTACTCCATTACTTCATAGGGAGGAATTTGGATTCTTTGGGATACGACTGTCTTAGATATCCAGATCCTGGTCTCTCACTGTCAATTTGTTCACACTAAGGTGTGAGTTCTTGGTAATACTCAAGAGTCCTTCGTCACCTTTGTTTATGGCAGCCCCCAAGCTCCTCTCATGTCTGTGCTTTGGGAGAAGCTTAACCCTTCTTTGATGTTCCTTGGCTTGTCAAGGGGGATTTTAATGCTTATCTTAAAGTCGGTGATAAAGATGGTGGTAATGGCCTAATTGTTTCTAGCATGCAGCGTTTTCATTCTTGTCTTGTAGCCTGTGGTTTTTCAGATATGGGGTTCAAATGGCGTCCTTTCACCTGAGAAGGTAGGGATGTGAAGGAGAGAATTGAAAGAAGGGTGTGTAACACTCGTTGGATGCACTGTTTTCTAGAGTCATCCATTCTCCACTTGCCTCAGTTGAAATCTGATCATAAGCCCATCCTCATGGAAGCCGCTGGTATTGTGGAGCATCCTCCCTTTGTGAGGCCTTTCCGTTTCTTAGCTAGTTGGCTCACTCATGATGACTTTCCCCGTGTTGTTAAGAGCTCGTGGGGAGGGGGGATGATTGGCTAACGGCGTCGTGAGGTTTCAGTGAGGATGTGGTTGCTTAGAACCATGAGGTCTTTATTAACATTCTTTAGAAAAAGAGGCGCTTGATTAGGAGGTTGGAGGGTATTAATCAGTGGCACAATACGTCCTTTGATAGAGGACTTGATCATCTTCAGCGGAAACTGCTACTCTAGTTTGCTAGAAGAGGAATCGCATTGAGGCACTTGTAGGCGATGATGGGAGTTTGATCACTGACTATGATGCTCTTAGGGGCATGACTTATAATTTCTATCGTGATACTTATTTGGAGGATGGTGGAGGGGGATCCCTTGACTGTTATACTTCCTTTAACCATCTCTAAGGCTTTTCTTGATCTTGTGCAAGCTGAGCTAAGTGACAGTGAGGTAAAGGATGCAATTTTTAGCATGGGGCCTCTAAAAGCCCCTGGGCTAGATGGTTTCCAGCCAATCTTTTTCCAATCTCAGTGGCAGTATGCGGGGGTCACTACAATTGATTTTCCTTTGAAGTGCTTCGCGAATCCAACTCTCATAATTCAGGTTAATGAGACATCGTAAGTTCTGATCCCGAAGATAGAGAGTCTGGCGAGAATTACTCACTTCAGGCCCATCTCTCTTTGCAATGTGATCTACAAAACAGTGACTAAAGTTATCACTAATAGATTGCGTCTGGTCATGGGCGATTTGGTTGCTCCAAACCAATGTAGTTTTGTTCCTGGTAGACACAGCTCAGATAATATTATTGTTGTCAAGGAGGTGTTTCACTCAATGAGGACTTTGAGATGAGAGAAGGGGTGGCTAGCCATGAAGGTTGACTTGGAGAAAGCTTATGACCGTCTTAGGTGGTCCTTTCTCCTTGATACTTTGCCGCTGATTGGTTTGGGGGATCATAGGTGATCTCTTATCATGCAGTGTATTACTTCTTATAGCTTCCAAGTTTGTTTTAATGGGGATAGAACTGAATTCTTTCGTCCTTAGAGGAGCCTTCGACAAGGGGATCCCCTCTCTCCCTACCTATTTGTGTTGTGTATGGAGAGGCTAGCGCATCGGATCAATGATGCTATTGTATGTGGAGATTGGAAGACAATCAAGCTATCTAGGAATGGTCCGCTGATTTCTCACATTTTCTTTCCAGATGACCTTCTCTTATTTCGCGAAGCTTCCATGGATCAAATGGATTCTATTGTAGCTTGCTTGGGAGACTTTTTCACTGCTTCTGGAATGAAGGTTAGTGTTGCAAAGACTAAGATGATGGTATCGTCTAATGTGGGTGTTAAATGTCGCTGATCAGCTTTGTAGTGTGGCGGGTATCTCTTTGACTAATGACCTTGGGCATTTCTTGGGTGTTCCTCTTGTGCACCAACTAGAAAATGCGAGCACTTACCAGTATCTCCTTGCCATAACTCAAAGAAGATTGTCCTCTTGGCGTTCTCATGTCCTGAATTTTACGGGGAGAGTAACGCTTGCAAAGTGTCAGCACCCAATTTTATCCTTCATTTATAAATGTAAATTATATTATTAGTATTATTATAATTTTTTTTTAAGTTATTAAAAAAACAAAAGAAGAAGAAAAGGAAGTCACGTGAGTGACTAAAAAAGGGGGGGGGGGGGGAATAGAGCCACTTGTGGTGGTGGTGAAAACAGGGGACGCAAGGAAACTTGATGGTAGCCTTTGGTAGACAGGTGAGAAGGGAACGGAATGGGACACATGAGTTCCGTTCTGTGTTTGTCATGTTTTTAAGACGGAACGGAACGGGACAAAAGACTCTAGGAACGGGACATTTTGGTTCCCTGGAAAATGGTGGAATGGAAGGGAACAGAACATAACACTCTCTTAAAAAATTTGCAAGTTCAAAAATACCCTTAATTTATATTTGATATTTTATGTATCTAAACAGTTTAAAATCACTTCTAAAATTGAAAGCACTTATTATATTTGTAGACAAAGTTAGATGAAAATCTACTTTTTCAAAAAAACACTTAAAATTAAATCAATTATTTTTTCAAAAGTAAAATCACTTTTTGTAAGCAATTATAAACGAGTCAATTAGAGTGCGTTTGATTCAACTTATTTTGGAAAAAAATCACTTTTTAATAAAAATCACTTTTAAAATAAAAATTTCAATTTTTTAATCAAAATATCACTTTTTGTGTTTGTTTCAGGTGAAGCTGAAAACCGATTATTTAAAACAGATAATTTAGCTTATTATGAAAATCTATGATGATAGATGAGAGGAGATAAAAAAAATGATTTTATTTGAGTAGTCAAACACGAATCAACTTAGTTAAAATAAAATCAATTATTTTTTCAAAAGTATAATCAGTTTTTGTAAGCAATGATAAACCAGCCAATTAGAGTGCGTTTGATTCAACTTATTTTGGAAAAAAACACTTTTTAATAAAAAAAAATCACTTTTAAAATCAAAAAATCACTTGATAATCAAAATATCACTTTTTGCGTTTGTTTCCGTTGAAGCCGAAAACAGATTATTTGAAATAGTTACTTTTGCTTATCATGAAAATCTATGATGATAGATGAGAAGAGATAAAAAAAAAGTTATTTTAATTATAGTAGTCAAACACGAATCAACTTAATTAAAATAAAATCAATTATTTTTTCAAAAGTAAAATCAGTTTTTGTAAGCAATGATAAACGAGTCAATTAGAGTGCGTTTGTTTCGACTTATTTTGAAAAAATCACTTTTTAATCAATAAAATCACTTTTAAAATCAAAAAATCACTTTTTGTGTTTGTTTCAGCTGAAGCTGAAAATAGATTATTTGAAACAGTTACTTTAACTTATAATGAAAATCTATGATGATAGATGAGAGGAGATGAAAAAAAGTGATTTTAAATTGAGTTCAATTTGTTTTCATCAATCAAATACTAAACATGCAGGGTTATATATGTAATTAAAATCATGGTTCTGTTCTATTGACTTGGAGTTACCAAACACAACACACACAACACACAGAACATTATTGTCTCATTCCATCCTGTTCTGTCCCGTTCCGTTCTGTCCCGTTTTGTCCTGTTCCGTCACCAAACGCTACCCTCGGATGAGTAAAGAAGAAAAGAGTCAAAATTAGGGTAAAGCATATACTCGCATTAGCTGTGGCAAGTAGGGAATAGGGAGATGATTAAAAATTAGATAGTTGTAGGGGTAGAAGATAAAATGCAGGTTGGAAAACTTATTTCTTAAGAATTCATCATAAATAAGCTGTTTGATCAAATTTAATTTTCACCACCTTCACCTTCTGACAGTACAAAAAAGAAACATTAAAAGAAAGAAGAGAAAGGGAAAAGCAAGCAACTTGCAGTGGCAGTAAAAACAGGGCATATGATGATTCAAAAAACAGGGAAAACAGAGGATAGAGGAGCCGAAACTAATGAACAAAATTGCAGACAAAAAAACTGATTTTACAGGACTTCGATTAGAATGCTCAACAAATTGCCTATCACCATGAGTATGACTAAGCAGCTTGCAAGCAGTACTTTGAGTCTATAAAAGGAGAATCAAAACTGAGAGAGGGGGATGGACACTTGAGGAAAATGAGAGAATAAAACAGAGGATGGGAAGAACCGAACAATAAAGAAAAAATCATCTTCATCCTCCAATTATTTTCTCCTTCTGATAGAGAAAACCATCATCCACCACCATACCTCTTTCGCCAACAACCTCAAATCGCAGCCAGAAGGGAAGAAGAAAGGAAGTAACATACACTGGAATTGGTTCAAGCTTCCCACACCGCCAACCATCACCAACCAATCTCAACCTACCCCAGCCGAGCGCCACCGTCACCGAACCAGCCCTCTTTTCTAATCCACTCCTTTCACGGTTCTCTCTGTCTCTCCCTTTTCTCTCTTTATTTCCTCGAATCCGGATCCTCTCCGGCCAACATTTGCATCCAACGTTGTGCCACTTTCTCTTGTACACATGTTTTAGTAATTAGGTTAGCATATGTTTTGTGTTGGACCTAACGTGTTTTTTCAGTGTGTGAGTTAATTTTGTGTTGTGTTGGGCTGATATGTTTAGGGTGTATTTGTTCTAAATATTTTCTTGTTTTGTTGTAAATATGTGTTTAGTTTTAAGGCTTAATCCTCAAATTAGTCCCTGTCTTTGTTTCGCCGTCTGAACCAGGTCCCTGACCGGAAAAATTTGTGGCATCAATCCCTCTTGTTCAAAAATGTTTGGAGCCAGTCCTCGCCGGAGCCCGGAGCTCCGGCGAGTGATGAAATGGCATGATGATTGTATTAATGAAGTTGATGTGGCTTTAAAAAAATTAAAAAATTAAAAAATTAATCAACATAAATTAAGTATTTCTAATCCTAACCCTAAATTAATTAACCTAATCTAATTTCCCCCCAATCTTTTCCTAATTCCCCCCAAATTACCCCAATTCCATCAATTGAAATTAGGGTTCATCACAGCTTCTCCTCTGCTGATCTTCTTCTTCCTCTCCCCTCTATTCCTCAATCGTGTTCATCTTCCTCTTCTCTTCTCTTCTCTGTTCCTCTTCTCCTCACCCATTCCTCTTCTCTTCTCGCGTTCATCTTTCTCCTTGTCTTCCGAAACCCAGCAACCCCAAATCGCGAAAAGAACCCAGATCCTTTGCAAATGGCGGTGCCTTTCTTGCGATCGGTTGCAGATGGTGGTGGATTTGGGGTTCTAGGGTGCGAAAACGGTGTTCACAGATCCATCCTCTCTCTCACCCTCTTCTCCTTCTCTTTCTCTCATAAACTCAGACTGAGGGGTTTGAGGTTAAGGGTGGCGGTGGGGAGTGGATGGTGGGGAGTGGATGGGTGGTTTGGGTTTCAGTTGGGGTTAAGGGTGGTGGTGGGGAGTAGGTGGGTATGGTGGGAGAGTGAGGAAGATGAGAAGATGGAGACAATTTGTATCTCAGAAAAGAATCAATGAAGATTTGAAGAGGGTAGAAAAGTGATGATGATGATGGTGGGGTTGAGGTTGAGGGCTCCATGGGTTCTGTTCGCGCATTTTCTTCTGTTGATTTAGATCGGTTGCAGAGGAAAGGAATTGATGGGATGGTGGTATGCAACACCGTGAAAGGAATTGAAGATGGGTTGTAGAGGAAAGGAATTGATGATGGTATGCAACACCGTGATGATGAATGGAATTAGTTGATGATAGAATGAGTTTAGTTGATTTGTGTCTGTGTTGCCATTTCCTTTGATTTTAATTTGTAAATAGTTGGAAGATGTTTTGATTTTCTGGAAATAGAAGAAATTTTAGGAAAATATTGGGGGGAAATATGTTTAAGTGAATTAAGTTAGGGTTAGGATTTTAACAACTTAATTTATATTAATTAAATGTTGATTTTTTTTATTTTTTAAGTGCCACGTCACCTTTATTTAAACAGTCAGCATGCCACTTCATCCCTCGCCGGAGCTCGGAGCTCCGGCGAGGACTGGCTCCAAACATTTTTGAACAAGAGGGATTGATGCCACAAATTTTTCCGGTCAGGGACCTGGTTCAGACGGCGAAACAAAGACAGGGACTAATTTGAGGATTAAGCCTAGTTTTAAATATACAAAATCAAAAAGATATGCTTTCATTATCATAACAAATTTAAAAATCCAAAAACATGGAAAAATCTAAAGAAAACCCAAAAAAAAAAACTTTTTCGTAAATCACAAAAAAGGTCAATATCTCTTTTAAAAAAAAAAATCCTTTCTTAATCAAATTTAAATCATGTTAGAACTACGTAGCCTTTATGTCTCCTCACAGAGAATACGTAGGCCGGGATTTAATTCTTGACAGACACTAAAAAAAATAGAAAACCTTAGGGTTCCATGTAAATAATCATCTTCTTTCAAGTGTAAATATTAAATCATATATAGGATATCAAAATTTAAATCTTTTTTTTGGGGTAAAATGAACATTTTTTAAGTTGTCGGTTTTTGCACAATTAATCAGAAGTAACCGTTTCTTACGGACGTCGTGGGGTGCTAATACCTTCCCCATACGTAAATGACTCCCGAACCGAGAACTCTGTCGCAGACCAGATTTTCTCTTTATTTCAAGGGTTCCAATTTCCCTTAATAAATTGGTGACGACTCTTTTGATTTAAAAACTTTTATGCGTCGTCCCGCCGCGACCCGGTTGCGACACAAAGTGAGTTATTGCAGCCCTTCCTACTTATTGCATGCAAACAAACCTTCTCCCGAAGGAAGTTTGTAATAAGTTAGAAAAAATACAATGAGATTTTATTTGGGGTTCTTCTAGTGGCAACTGTGCAGCTCATCCAGTGGCGTGGGAAAATTTCCAGCGGTGGCAAGCCGGAATGATATTCGACCTAATTTATCCCCTCTGCGGTGAAGACCCTGAGACGATCTTCCATCTTTTCCTTGACTGTCGTTGCATTCATCCACAATGGAACGAGCTTGTCTGCGCGCGTCTTCAACCTGCTTTCTTCGCCACTGATTTTTGGTCGTGGCTTCTTGATCACCTGCGGGAAGGCTCATTGTCTAATATGGGTCGAGGAGTTGCTCTGGATTTTGGCTTGCTTCTTTGGGTGATTTGTACCATGCGCGCGAATTTCGTCTTCCAGGGGGTGGATTTTGATCTTCATCATGTTCTTACCACATCTTTGTGCCTGCAATTGCAGCACTCTCAGTGTCGTGCATTAGTGCAACAAACTTGTTTGCTTGGCCGGAGTGAGTTTCGCCTTGCCCAAGTTCGCTGGGTTCCTCTCTCTCCAACTTAGGTCAAGTGAAATTGTGATGGCTCGGTGAAAGGGCCCCTGAAGCTGGCGGCGTGTGGCGGTGTGGCGCGAGATTCCAATGGCAGGTGGCTTTTCAGTTTTAGAAGAAACCTGGGCACTTCCAATGTCTTGTGGGCGGAGCTCTGGGGCATCTTTACAGTCTTTACAGAAGCTTGGACCAGAGTATTTCCGAGGGTGCTTGTTGAGAGTGATTATAGTGTTGCTATCCAGCTCATTAATAATGGTTGTGATGAGCTACACCTGTATAGTGGCCTTGTGAATCAGATTCGAGCTTCTATGGCGAATGCATGGGAGGTCCGGTGTGTGTGATAACCCGGGAATATAAGGGTATTTTTATGGGTCTTTTATTTTTTTTTAATTAATTTTCTGAGTTTTAATTAGTTTTTATGATAATTTTATAAAATTTTCGGATTTTTAATTATTTTAGGATTTTATGAGTTTTTATTTTGATTTTCTAGATTTTGTTAGTTTTTATCTATCTTTAATTAGGACTTTTTGAATTATAGATTGATTAGAATTTAATTGGTTTATTTTGAAATTTTTATCTTATTTGATGTTAAAATCAGGAATAATAGAGCTAATCTAGCTGGAATCTACCACGCACCTGCGGAGATCCAACGGTTGATATTTTCTTTCTACCACGTGCTACAATCGTGACGAAGGTCTACCGTAAGATTGGTGGTGCGCGGAGCACGGGAATACGTTTTTAAAGCTTGGACCAGTTGGTTGCTGACACGTGGCACCACTTTTAGATGACGCTTTTGCCAGTCAGAGGCACCACGTGAGGAAGGCTACGTCATTGATTGATTATATATTGAAAAAAAATACACAGAAGGGGATGGAACGTGAAATTGATATTGGAGAGCAACTTTTATTCAGTAGTTTTTTCGAGTAAACCCTAGCACCACTTTGAGCTTTTTAAAAACTCTTTTTATTTCAATAATTTATTTGATAATGGAAGTCATGTTTGACTAAATCTCCGTAGTTACTTGGGGTGTTCGGTTTGATTCTCTTGACCTTATGTTTTGATTTACTTTTAGACTCATGAATCCTATTTTTATTTATGAATTTCTCACCTTTTATCTATGAATTTTTTATGCATGAAGATTACTTTTGCATTTTTGTATGCGATTGAGAAATCGGTAGAAAATAGGGATCCGGTGATGAATTGATTAGGAATGCCTACACCTTAGAGATAAGGGTAATTTCTAATTGTGTTAGCTAGTATTTAAGTACTTTAATTTTCCAATTGAATTCGTCTAAGAACTAAGAGATTAGTGTTAGCGGTTTAACTGGAAGTTCTGCGTAGTTAAGAGATTATCACGTAGAAACTTAGGCAAACATCAAAAGTAAGTTAGGAAATTCATGAGTTAATTAGTCTATTAAGAACATAAGTGAGATTGATGAAATCCTACCCCAGGTACTTTCCCTTTTGATTGTTTTCAATACTACGTACTTGCTTTTCACTTTACTTTGCAATTAATTAAGTTCTTTTTCAACAGTTATTCACCCCCAAAACCTTTTGACTTAGTCTTTTTAGTTATTTAATAGGTTAAATTAATTTAGACGACTGCAATCCTTGAGTTCGATAATTTATTACTACTTAACGAATAGGTACACTTGCCTAAGAGTTATCAGTGTGCATGTGTGCAGGGAGGCTAACAAAGTTGCGGATTGTCTAGCTAGTATAGAGTTAGGACTTCATGTATTGGAGAGCCCCCCTAGGTGTTCCAACTTGCTCCTCTTTAATGTTTCAGGAGTCTCGTTTCCTCGGGTTATCCGAGTTTAGTTCTTTGTTTCGGGCTTAGGTCCTCCTTTTAACCAAAATGAAAAAAGAAAAAGAAAAAGAAGAGAAAAAGTCTTAGTAAATTAATAAAAATGTTTGCACTTGTTGTGCTTAACATATGATCACCTAGTTTGAAAAATTCTATAGCCTCGTGCTTATCCTGTTTTTCTATATCCTACCTTGCAAATTGCATCCAAAACCCCATTACAACCTTATGAAGTCTCTCTAACTTTACACTTTGCTTCTTCATTTGGTACAAAGTTGATTGATCTACATATCAATTGCATTGTGTTTGTATTATCAAATTGAGTGAATTCTTCATATATACAAGTGACTTGTATGCTCTGATGAGGGGAGACTGAAAACTTTTATGCATGCTTTTAATGACCCCTTTCAGATGAAAATATTCCAAGCTTGATCTGTTAGTAGGATGGTGACGCACATCTTTTTCTTATAGTCTAAGAGAGAGTCTGCTTGAGGTCAAGTAGAGTTTAAGTGTGGTAAAGTTGATGCGCATCTAAGATGCATCATAATTGCTTTTATTTCACTAGTATTTTACACCTAATTGATGCACTTCTTATACAATACTCATGTTCTTTCATGTGTATTTGCATAATGCAGGTAAAATGAGAAAAAGATAGTGTAGGGGATTCAAACAACTCTTTTCGCACGGAGTAGTAGAGCGAGAAATCACAGATAAAGCACACAACATCTTTGGTCACGCAGTTCGTGAAGGTATGAAAAACGATAAAAAGGGGGGGGGGGTTTGAATAGCGTTTTCAATCTAAAACCTTTCTCACTTGAGATTTTAACAAATCTCTTTGAACACCAAAGATAAAAGTGCTAAGATAAGAGTTTGAGGAAAGCACACAATGATTTTATCCTGGTTCACTTGATAAATCCCTCAACCTAATTCAGTCCACCCGTTAAGGTGATTTCTTCCTTCTTAGAATGAAGGCAATCCACTAATCAGAGTTTGTTACAACTGCACTTGCAACATGCAAAGTGACTAACAATACACTGACTTAGCTATCACTAAGATTCACTCTCTTAGTCTTCTCAAGGATCCGACCAACGTTGGTCTCCTTATGGAAAAACAAACAACTGTTTGAAGGTTTGGATTTACAAAGAAATGCTTCTCAGAAAGCTAATAGTAAACACAATAAGTACAATATGAAGAAAGACTGCTTAAAAGAATATTTGAATTTCGCGTGAGCTTTAACAAAGTTTCTTCTTCTAGCAGCATCTTTCATCTTTAGCCTCTTTGTATACTCCAAGGAATAAGGTTTGGAAGTTTGCATGGAATGCTACCGTTGGAGGGCAGATCTGGGTTTTCCAGGTTCTGTTGTGGCTGAATAAGTTAGGTAAGGTTGTCAGGAATGGTACAATTGCTTTTGTACTTTGGATAGTGACATGACCTTTATCCTAGTTGACTTCTGATCAGAGCGACGCTTCATATTGGAACTTGTGAAGCTTGGTGATCAGAGTTAGAGGGAAGCTTGGATCCTCTGACCTTTGTACCTTCTGCTTTTGGACTCAGAGGAGAAGTACTTGGTCTTCAGAGCCAGCTTACTCTTGGACTTCAGAATATTCACTACTCAGCTTCTGGACCTTCAGAGCTTCTGAACCTTCAGAGCTTCTGATCCTTCAGAGCTTCAATTGAATCCATATCAGAGCTTTACTATCTTCAGATCTTCTGAAGCTTAATCTACTGTTCAGATTGAACATAGTGAGTGCGAAAGCGTTGCGGAGGTTACTCTTTTAGCAAAGTTCTTCTGAATTATGTGAAATAAGACCAGAGTCATAGCCTGTCATTAGAACACTCAGAAAACAATGTTAGAGTACCATAATTGTTCATACACAATAGTTAACATGTAATCATCAAAACATAGAGTTGTACTACTAGATCAAAACTTGATCTTACAGTTCGGCCAAATTGCCTACCTCTACGGCTATAGAGTAGCTATAGCTCCTTTGTATTACTTGTGGCATGAAGCATGTGGTACCAATTACAACTTTTAGTGTTACATTGTTATCCTATTTATAGTGGATTCTATTGATCTCTATTTTACAATAAAATCCTAATAAATCCTATAACAATCCCTTAAAACCTTTTACAATCCACATTAAATCAAATCCTAATAAACTAAATATTTTAGCCCAAAATATAATGAGCCAAATCTCAACAATCTCCACCTTGGCGAATTCCGAACTCCCCTATGAAGATCTGCTGCTTTAGTTTCTTGATTCTGATTTTTGGGATTGAACTCCACCTTGCTCAACACCCTATTGCTTCACTCCTCCACCTTGGCATCCATCCACTTCTCCTTCCCCGGCGTGGCCATCGCCTCTTGAGAGTAGACAGATTTTCACCTTGTTCCGTGTCTTTCAGATCCGTCAGTTTCTCCTCTCACAACGACTTATGCAATCCTTGTTGACCTCCCTTCGCAGCAGAAGATATCAGCTGTCACTATGGTTACTAACCATCGGCCCCTCCGCAGAAGTTACCCGGTCGTTACCATGGTTACTAACCATCGGCCCCTCTACGGAAGTTGTCCAGCAGTTACCATGGTCTCACGAACCATCAGCTCTGATACCACTTGTAGGGGATTCAAACACCTCTCTTGCACGAAGTAGTAGAGCGAGAAATCACAGATAAAGCACACAACATATTTGATCACGCAGTTTGGCCAAATTGTCTACCTCTGCGGCTATAAAGTAGCTATATCTCCTTTGTATTACTTGTGGCATGAAGCATGTGGTACCAAGTACAACTGCTGAACAATCAGGCATTCGCAGACCTGATTTTGTGAAGATTTAGAAAAGATTTAGATAACAAAGATTGTTACTTGATGAACAAGTTTATTTATTAGTATAAATAAGTGAGGTTTAGGCTTTTGTTAGAAACAACCTCTTAACCACACCACCTCATCTCACCATAACCTCCTCCTCCTCCTTTCTCTCTCTCTATTTTCTATTATGAGTTGCTAAACTCCATAGTTAGTCTTAGGATTTTTAATATTCTTGTGTTTGCAAACTTGAGGTTCTATTCTTAATGCGAATTTGTTCTTATTAATTCTCTACATCTCTATTTCTGATCTAGGGTTTGCTTAATTCCGTAGTTTTAGAAATAAGAGTTGATGCGTGTTCGCTTAGTTCATGTTAGTTCGTAACTGTTTCTTGATCGCTTAGTTTAGGAAACTGTGAATTAATTTTCGCTTAGTTAATTAGTTCTCACGAATTAGGGAATTGATAAGGAAGAATTAATCTTTTGAAACCAATGAAGGTTTGTTGCACTTGAATGTTATAATCCGATGACTAACACTTTCTCTTATATGATTAAATCTCTTTTAATTTCTGTTTGCTTACTTTACAATCAAATCAACCAAACCCCCTTTTTAATTGCTTTGTTTTACTCTATTATCAATTAATACTTCACCGAGTCCTCGTGAGATCGATCCTGGTGTTCAACACCTTGTACTGCATTCAAAGCAGAATACTTTGACACGCACCCGCGACAGTGCGTTCATATGGAAGTTGTCCAGCCGTTACCATGGTCTCACGAACCATCGGCTCTGATACCACTTGTAGGGGATTCAAACACCTCTCTTCGCACGGAGTAGTGGAGCGAGAAATCACAGATAAAGCACACAACATCTTTGGTCACGCAGTTCGGCCAAATTGCCTACCTCTACGGCTATAGAGTAGCTATAGCTCCTTTGTATTACTTGTGGCATGAAGCATGTGGTACCAAGTACAACTTTTAGGGTTACATTGTTATTTTATTTATAATGGATTCTATTGATCTCTATTTTACAATAAAATCCTAATAAATTCTAACAATCCCTTAAATCTTTTTACAATCCACATTAAATCAAATCCTAATAAACTAAAGATTTTAGCCCAAAATATAATGAGCCAAATCTCAACAGATAAAAAACAGGAATAATGAGATTAAATGGATGACGAACGTGGATCCAGATATGCCAACGAAGAGACACGGTGGTGCGTTCTAAGCCACAATCGTGCTAATTAAAATAAAAGACTATGACCATGTATTAACTCTTCTCGTCTGTGCTAATGTGTTATAATTAAAGTTATCATAGCAATTTTAAACCCCATTATTATATATGTTAAGTTCTTAATTCAGTTTCATATTTGTGATTTTTTTTCTTCGCTTAATTCTATTTTTTTTAGAACAAAAGATAATTTTATTGAATAAGAAGATTATATGAGAAATAGAACAAGCAAATCCCCTATGAAAGCCACCTTTGAGAAAGGGTCTCATTAAAACCTTACAAGGAAAAACCCATTAAGGAGAAAATCAAGTGAAGAAAAAAGAGTACTAAAATCCCTAAGAGAGCTTTCAAATACACAACCTCCCAAAATCCTCACCAAGCCACCCACGAACTAAACAACCCAAAAACCCCTAAGCTGGTATGCAAACCATTATATTTAGAGTAATTAACCATATCAATAGTAATTAATTGGCTCTTAATCAGAGAGATAATTTATACAATCAATAAGAGAGAATGAGTATAGGGGAATTAACGATAACTCGCTCCTAACACGAGTTTTTCGAATTTTGTTGTTGTATGTTTTCAACTTCCTACGATTAGGTAATGAAATACCTTTAGGACACCTTTATGCAACTTCATTTGCCTATTTTCACTTATCATCTTACAATGATATTTGCTTGCAAGTTAGTGCAAACTGGTAGGGCGCTTAGCAACAAATTAAGAGTGAGCTATGGTTGGCATAATAAATAATTAGGATAACACATTGTAGCAGGGGATGATTCAATATCATTGCGATTCTGAGCTCTTTAATACTTAATCTTATCTCCAATAAATGCTTTATTTGCATACTCACAACTTAACACAACCTAAAGGTTGTTAGTCCACATAGTCCCTTAATTGAGTTCAATAAGTGGGACTTACAATCCTATATTACTTACGTGATAAGATATACTTACTCGTAACAAACGTGTTTTATTTTAACGCGACAATAAGTGACTAGTCTTTTCCAACCAGGAGTGAATGATGCAGAACACTAAGCGAACATCACTTAACTAAGGTGCAAATGGTTAGGTGTGGTCGACCATCTACCCAAGTCTTTGTAGTTCTATACAATAAACTTGTTCTCCTTCTTAGCCGATACAAATGGGAGCATGTATGTGTTGATCGTTCATTCAAAAAATATGAAGCATGTTTCAATTCTAGAATTCAAAGTGTTCAGTCTATTTTTCTTTAGGCTTCTGAGCCATTGTGTATGAATATTAAGTTTTATTATAGAAGAATTGCTCCTTATTTTCACTTCACATCTATATTGAGTGTCAAGTCTATTGTCCATTTACTTGTCTATAGCCAGCAGTCCACATTCAAAATCAAGACCAAACTATTTCTCTGTTGTAATAGTCTGTTTCCTTATCCAAAAATTATCAAAGCTAAAAATAAGCAGGTCCACAAAACATGCTAACAAGTTTTGCTGCATCTTCAAATGTTTAAAAGAATTGATGCAATTAAATTAGCTACTCTTAGATCCATAACTTTTCCATGCTGGTTTAACTAGATCGCATAAAATTCATAGTTGATAACCTTGCCACCGCACAGAACTGATCAAATCAAAAGGAATCTTAAGAATATATATGCTGCAGCAAAATAACCAAGACGCTGTTCATTCCTACTCTGAAATAGTGGAAAACAGAATGTGATGCTGAGGGCCAATTATTAAACAACTTCAAATACTAACTTTTATATATTCCATCAAAGGGAAAATATCCTCATTCATAGGAATGAGTAATTAATTACCATTATTTTTCAATCAACACTCAATCCATGACTGACTACCACACATTACAATTGATAAATTCATAATGAAGAACTAAAAGAACACCTTAAGTACTGCCACATTTCAGATTCTTAGAACATTATGACTAGACACATACTAGGAAAAAGCATAATACATGAAATATTGATGTGCATTTTTTGCTCATCATACTACTTGTGCCAATTTTAGTTGACTTTGCGGCAATTGGTACGAATCTGACCATTTTTCCCAGTTAAAGGACTGAGGTTTCCCATTTTCACCATGGCACTTGCAAAGTCTGCACTGAAAGTGGAAGAGCTTGTGCTATAGGTAGTGACCTGTGAGTCAGTTGAACCGCCGCTAAAGAGCTGCTGATCAGAATGCAGGAGTCCTTTCTTGTTTACAAGATTCTTGAAATAAGAATTGTCAAATAACACTTTGGTGGTAACATCAAGTGGGGAGAGGTTGCTGTCACCCCCAGTGCTTGTGCAATTTGACTTCACTGATGTTGCAAAGTCTGAATCAATGTTGGTCTCGTTATAAATCCTGCCTCGGAACATCTGGCACCTGGCTTGCCCTGTTGTGTGAGCTCCTATAGATACAAGTTTCATGAAAAGACAACAAAAGAAGTGTTTAGATAACTCTAGGTTAAATCATATGTGATTATGTTGACATAATTTTAATCATGAGGGTTGTCAAAATAAGATAAGTAGGTTTGATACTATAGTATATAAGTTAGACTTTTATAAGTCCATATTGTTTAAGCATTTTGGATCAGACCACACTCTAACAAAACCTGATACTATCCTCAATCTAGGTACATTATTTTGATTCTGAAACCCACCTTCGAAGTCCAATTATTGGTATCAGAGTCAAAATAGCCACTTGATCCAGAGAAAAAAAATATCACATTGGGCATATGAGACTCAAGTTTGTATATAACAGAGCACAAGTTCAAACATGACTTTTGAGGTTCCGTTTGAGTACAAACTTCAACACTACAAGTCCAACAAGATCAAATAATTAAGTTGAACATGAGGGGAGTGTCAAAATAACATATATAATTAAGTCCCACATGAATGGGTTTGATACTAATGTTAGATTGTCTTAATGCATTTTGGGTCAGACCACACTTCAACCAAATCCATCCTACTCAATCTATGGGTACATTTTGGGCCCACACTTTCAAGCCCAACAAGGGTTTAATCGATTTTTATTATGTTTACCTGAGAGGACTACCATCTCTTGGGTGGTGAAGCCTTTATTTGAAAAAGCAGAGATGAGGTCGCTGAGATCCATTAGAGGGGATGGGATATCACTTGTGGCACCATCTTTGCTTGCAGTAGTTGAGTCTCTTCTGCCTAATCCAACACTCCATGATGGACCTCCCAACTGTGAAATATAATGAAGAAGATCACAGAACATGTCAATCAGCCAATTTGCGCCAATTAATTTTAGGTACCTTAATTTTATCAAGAAATTTTGACAGATTGATGTCAATCTAGACTTACTGCTACAACAGAATCACGAGCAGCAACAGCAACAATATCTGCACAAGAAACAATTCCAGGACAAGCAGACTCCACCTGAGTTTTGATGTCGTCAATTACTTCAAAACCCCTCAGGGAGTTCACATTTGCACCAGCTGTCTTCTCTCCCGTGAAACTCGAAGTGTCATCTAATAGAACCGATGCATCACATCCCTGCAAATTTAATTTCATCTTTAACATATAGTCAACCAAGGTACAATTTCATGCATGCTAGCAAAATATAATGTGTAACGCATTGAATAATGCATGTATACTAGCTATTGGATCCAACTATTTTTGCATGATTTCAAATTTTCTATGATCATTTAAGTTCAATAACTTAGAAACTATCTAGAGGTTGAATTTGAAAAGAGGAGTACTATCAACACTTACTTTACAACACACGGAAATGAATGCATATATATTTATATACATATACATGCTTGCTCATGCAATTAAGGTGAGTGGATATGAATGCATGAGTCAGTGATGTGAGAAATGATATTGGAGAAGAGAGAAGAAAGAGCGTGCATTAACAAAGCAGTCATGGAAATGAAGACGGAGTAAGGACGCGCCCATGCGGTGTTCTTTGGCAACTGCACTGACCACTGCAGATTTAATGGTGGAGAGGGCTTTGGGGCATGTTGTGCCATAGAAATCTGAAGCTAGCTGATCAGCAGATATAGCTATGGCCAACAAGGAAAACAAAATGCAGAACCAAAATTTTTCATAATAATGTGAGTGAAAAGCCATTGTCAAAATAATTAAACTCAACGGGAATATTAAGTCAAGCACTTAAGATGTGATTGTGTGAGAGCACTTGTCTTCAAGCTTAATTTATAGTGAGGCATGCGCGCTCCATTTTGGACCCCATGCAACATTTGCCTTTGGTTAGTTATGAACTTTTTATCAACTTGGGTCTTTATTGGGTTTCAACCAAATTTTATTCTCTACTTTGTACACCCACCTAATAATTAAATTTTATCAAAATCAAACATGGAACCAATTATCCTAAAAGTTTAAGCTATAGAGTAAGAGTCATACAAATGATTTTATATTATTATTTCTAAAATGTTCTCACACACAAGAGCTCGTGGGGTGACAAGAATCGAACTCTATAACTGCTTGATCATACTAACCTCTCATACAATGTTAAAAAATTAATTATTCTAAAAGCTTAAACTATGTTGGGCAAGAGTAATAGAGTTGCTAATTCTTAATTGCATTAGTATCATAGTTGTAAAAGCTTAAACTATGTTGGGCAAGAGTAATAGAGTTGCTAATTTTGAGTTGCATTAGTATCATAGTTTGTAAGGAAACACATTGACGAGAAGAAAAACATGGGAGTGATTTGAAAAATAAAAACAAAAACGAAGAAAAAGATGAACATGTGGATTTTGTTTTGATATATAAAAAGATAAATTGCACCCTCTTGAGATTGAATCTAGAATCTCTCCCAGTACTCAATTTATATGTCTCATAGTTCTTATCACTTCCGCTATCATGCAGTAACATTAAATATGTGTGTTTAGATATTTATTGTGTACGTGTAATGTATCATATTAATTAAGTGTACGTGTAAATTTCTCCCGTTAACTCACTCTCCATAGGATAGAAAGAATCCTCAATGTTTAAGAAACTTAACATTGATACAACTGTGGTGTAACTCATTAGTTGCAAATGAATAGTAAAGAGATCCTAATTTTATTAAGAATAGTTGGAAAATTAATTTTTTAGGAAACATAAAGATTAAGTTTACCTTTGTAGTCGTTAATCGTGATACAAGAGCCGGCGGATGTAACGTTTTAATTCATAAACTATTGCAGTTTTTGAATGTGAACATGCGATCAAAGGAATCAACTTAGTCAACAGAATAATATCCAAAAGTGGAACCAAGTTCTGCCAATCTGCCAAACTTCAGAACATTCCAAGAGTATGATAATATTAATTAATAATAATAGCAAAAGTAAACGTTGTGTACAATAAAGGGTCAAAAAGGTTTATATTTGAATTTGGTTTGTCAGAGGAATGAACTGAAGCAGAATAAACCTTCCCTGATAACAAACAGAAGTTAGCATTATAAACTATAGGGTTTTTCTTGCGTTACAAGCATATAATCCAATTTGTCATGTGAGGTCCACCATTTATAGCTGGGTCCCATATTTGAGAAAATGGAATGTTGATTCTTGCTTTCCTCATTCATTTAATTTGAATTTGCAAGTCACCAGTCAAAATGGAGAAAAAGATACTAGACGAAATGAAATTTTACGTACCCTTGCCCAACACCCCACTAGAGTACTCATGTTGACACCTTTCTTTTTTAGCTTAATCTCTTTACTTTCATTTACCTACATTTCTTTTTTTATAGAAAGTTAAAGATATATATATATAGGCAAAGGCTAGGGTGCATCACCGGCACATGTGGTGTATGGGTGCATGAGCGAGTTGACCGGTTACCACCGGTAAAAAAAGAGTTTTATTAATAAAAAAAAAAATTGTCATATTTACATATTTGCAAAACGGGGTTTTTTGATTGGTTCCGGGTTCGTTAAGGTTGACTTAAAAAATTACATAAGTTGCTTTCCCTCAGCTTGTGCCTTGTAGTTTCTCTTTCCTGTGGCACGCACATATCATCCGATCTGAGCTCCATCATTCGATCTGAGCTTCATCTTCTATCTCGACGGCATTTGAGCTTCGTTTACTATCTCCACGGTACATCCTCATCGTATTTCATTTACAATTTTGCCTACATTTATCGGTTTCTCCATTTTTTTGGTTTGATTTTGGTCCCAACAGTGAATATGTTTTCAAAATGGGTTGATTTTGTTAATTAATCTGTTTAAAAAATTGAATCGATTGTTGATTTCGATCCTCTCGTTCGAGCTTCCAGGTTTGTTGATTTGGAATGGCAAACTCAACCGAGATAAGCTATGGTGGCACGGGATGCTTGAATAGAAACAGTGAACAGAGTGGGTCGTTGAAAGATGCTGATAAAATGTCAGAGGTAATTAACATATTGAACCATGAAAAAATTGCAGGTGTCATATGGCTATAGATAGAAATGGGTGCCATAGATATGCATGTATGTTTGTCTTATCTTTTGTAAATTTGTTTGTCTTAGGATTTGGATGAGTTGAATGTGGAAGATAAAAATGGAGAAGACCATAGTGTGGACTTTGAGTATGAAGAGGAAACCCATATTGAAGGTACTGATGCAACAATAGATATCAACAATGAAGATGACATCCTAATGATTGATCTTAAGAATTTATGTCCTGACAAAGTCTCAATGATGAGCTTCATTAGCTTGGATATTGCTTATTTATTCTATACTTGGTATGGAAGGGTGAATGGGTTCTCAGTTCGTAAAAGCAGTATTTTGCGGAGCAAAACAAGTCATGAAGTATTGCAACAGACCTTTGTGTGCTCTAGGGAAGGGAAACGTCGACTCAGCCGAAAGCGACGGGCAAAAAATGAGACAAGGCTAGGATGTGAAGCCAAGTTCAGAGTCCACATCCATATTGTTACTCGACGTTGGTATGTAACTATTTTTGCATTTGCACATAATCATGAACTTTTGGATGGACTATCTTGTGGAATGTTGCCTGCTTATAGGAAAATGAATGAGTCTGATGTTGTGCAAATGAATAACATGAGGATGGCTGGTATATGTGAGACCCAAAATTTCCGTTATAGAATTAATTAATTAAATTCCTAACCACGATTAGGTTTCGATGTATCGTGAAGGAAACCTGAACAATTGTTTACCGAATGGAATAAATTTATGAAGGAGAAAGTTCAGGAAAAGACTAGGAATAGTATTAAAATCGATATAAGTTATAACGCGAGTCTTATTCGCTTACGCCTAGGGCAAGAGCGTTAGTAAACGATTAATTTACTTTTAAAGCACTATAGGAACTAATTCCAAAAATCTTCAGAGGAATGTTAGAACTTCTCTTAATCCTTTCCATGACAAGCGTTTCGATCTGAAACCCTGGAATGTACGAACGCCCGAATCTAATTCTCGGAAGTTTGCCGAAACTGAATCTCTGATAGCTCAAGAACCTTAAAATAAACTGTCGATGGAGACTTTTTCTATTCGGAACTTCAAACGAATATTCCACACGCGTACACCCATTTCTTTCGATGTTTCTCATCTTTCTTCAGAAAGAAGTTTTCTCATCCGACATCAACTGCAAGAAGTAGTTTTTCGGGTAAAATCGATTTACACTGACTTTGGATCGTTTGCTTAAATTTCAAGAAACCTGTTTCGAGTTCTGGAATTCTGTCGCCAGAACCTATCTTAGAATTCACAGAGGAATGCACAGGAAAAATCGGAATCGCAAAATTTTCTTTTTCCCGCGTTTTCCATCTCCTATAAATAGGAGAAAAACCAAAAATTCTTCACCATTGCCACACCAAGGCCGCGAGCTTGAGGAAGGAGAGGGGAGGAGAGCTTTTCGCCGATTCTTGCCTGATCGTTGCACCGTTTGTTGCTACGCGTAGACCTCGAGGTATAGATGTTATTCCTTACCTCTGATCGTAAATTCAGTCGCTTTTCTCTATATCTTTCTGTTTTCTGTGCTCAAAGTTTTGAGCTTTTTGTAAAACTGTCCAAATAACTTGATTTTAGTGTTTAAACTTATTGCCTACATGCCCAAGAGCATGAATATCCGGTTGTTTTCTGCTGAATCTCGCCGAATCGTCGCAGAGCTTCGATTATGTGAAAATACCCATTTTCTAACCAAAGCTTCGTTCTTTGGATTAAAAACTTTCGACTGAGTTTAGTGTCAGTAGGATTAGTTGTTATAAATGTCGTTAGGAACACGCTCATCAAATTTATTTCTCAAAATTCCGACTTTGAGTTTTCAGGCTAAAAACACTGACCATAATACCCCTGTGTTAGTTTTCGACCCTATAATTTTTCTGAGAGTTTCCCTAGCCTAGATATCGCGTAAGAATACCTAGGAATTAAATTAGATCGAAGAAAAAGTTCGGGAAAACCTATTTTGATAGTGGCCGAAACTTATTTGGTGTGGTACCGTGTCCAAAAATAATTTTTGGGTCGGTTTGACCTGAGTTATAGCGTAGCTCTCTCCGTTGTCGAAATTTTGGCTTTGGTTTCGTGTCATTCCGAGTTCTGTAGCTCGAATTATGCACGTTTTAGCGAATAAAGTGTTTTTGTACAAAACTTGAATCGAGTCAAAACTCATCCATTCGGGGAAAGCCCTTCCATTCGTGCCTAAATGTTGTACTCTGAAGCTTCTTGAGCTTTGTCTAACGTTAGTTAGTATTGTTTCGATTGTACCGACTTATTTTGATTGATTCTTGCTTTGTTTGCTCTAAGGTTCGTTTGTGGAAGCCTTGGACTTGACTGAGCAAGCTTGTGAGTGTGACTTACACTGTGATTCTGGAGGAACTAGAGGTAAGGGCAACTTACACTGCTAGCTAATGCTTTAGGCGTCGATAATTTCGACTTGCTTATTTATGTTTCTTTATCGCTTTGATTGGAGAAAATGTTTTGAGGCTTTGGCCGTGTGAAACTAATATGAGGCGTGTGTCTCCTTTTTCTAAAAGGCTTCGGCCGTTTACTGGTTTCCGTCTTACTGCTTCCTAGTGGATAGTACAGGGTTATGTTTTACCGCAATTACTTGATTCACATGCCATACTTGCTAAGTGATTAAATGGTTAATCTTAGGCTATGTGAATACTTATGCACATTATTTTGGAACATGCAATTATTATTGGAATATGCTGACCATATGGTGCAATTTATATCGTTTATTCGTGGACTACCAAAATGTGAGGAATAACAGTTAGTTATGCCCCGTTGGTGGCGAATTCTTAAGGGTTTATCTCGACAAGACGAACTAAGGTTCAGACTCTTGTCTTCTTTTGTGGTTTCAAGACATTATCATGGGATTTTGGGGATATCGGGATCTTTTGAACTTATAGTTTTGGAAAGAAAATATTTTCATGAGAAATTCCATAATGCTTTAAACAACATTCAAACTCTTTTAATTAAATGTTAAGGATCTCAAATGAACTTCTAGGATTTGGATATTAGTTTTGGAAAATGAGAAGTGTCGCCGAATCGAAGTTTTGGGGAAGCTCATAAGTTTCTGAGTATGTTTATACTCTTTCGCTCGCTGAGCAGTTTTTGACCATCGAAATTTGATGAGTCAGATGACTCAAGAAGTCATCAAGAGTGATTGCACTCTTTTTATAGTTATCTGTCTTTTGTCGCAGAATCGACATTTACCTTAGGGTACAGTAGAGTCAATGAACTCTAACACTTTTGCTGATTAAGCAAGTTTTGGTCTATGACCACAGTATATGCCTTCGGGTACAGTATATGCCTTCGGGTACAGTATATACCTTCGGGTACAGTATATGCCTTCGGGTACAGTATATACCTTCGGGTACAGTATATGCCTTCGGGTACAGTATATGTCTTCGGGTACAGTATATACCTTCGGGTACAGCATGCCTTCGGGTACATCGGGCATTCGATGGGGGATATGATCGACCGTAAGGTTAGGATCGACCTGTTGATGTCAGGCATAGCGGAGGGAAAAGTCGACCCACAGGGTTAGGACTGATCCGGCTATGTCAAGACTGTAAGTGACACCTGAGGGTTATGGTCGACACAATGCCAGTGTTAGGACCGACTCGATCGTGCCCAGCCTACTTCTTCCGGAACCTTTGAATTGACGTTGCATTGACATATCATGCACTCTAACTATATTTGTTGAGATCTTGATGATTTGATGTTGATAAACATCGTTATGTGTTTTAATGATTTGATGTTGATAAACATCATTATGTGTTTTGATGATTGAATTGTATTAGAGATTTGATAACATGCTATGTATAAACCTTAAGGTAGACAATGCAGAACTTATACATATATATACAACATATATATATATATATATATATATATATATATACCCCTTATACTTTACCTGTTGTCTTGTATTCTCTATACTATATTCCGTAAGTTGACCCTTGAGCGTGCTACCTGTGTTTGGGGGGCTATGTATGCCCTTTTTGTCAGATGTCGTTGACAGATTGTTTCGTGATGCTTCGTCGTTCGGGGAAGACCCGGAGCGAAATGACTACTACTGAGCCTTCGGCGTGGACCCAGACTTCATGCAGGATTGGATGAGGGTCGATATTAGGGGTGTAGTATATCGGGTGTCGTTGTCATAGCTATGATTGTCATTTCTTATCTTGGGTTAGGGTAGGTCCCCGACTATTAGATTTTTGTGTGATTCTCTTCCATGAGGATCACATGGAGTTTGTCGGATGTAGGAAGTCTTTTGGAGGCCGTTTTGGGCTGACTTACTTTCTTGGAGGACTGTATTTATAAAACTTATGACTCTAACTATGGGTCGCACTTATTTGCCTGCGAGCACTACTTTCAGTTACTTGGTGTTACTTTCCGTCACTTGAGGACACTCGTGACGATGCTTTTAGTTACAGCGAGGACCGTACCTATATTGTATATTAGTCGTTGTTAATCGCGATTGGGTTGAGTCTTTATTTCGAAAAATCTTTCTATTTAAAAAGAAAATGAAAAAAATAATATCTGCTTTTCCGCTTTATTTTATTTTGGAGTTACTAAAGTGACACCCGGAAATCGGGGTGTTACAGTATAGGTGCACATGATATTTTTAGTTCCTTTGCAATGCAGTCAGGTGGTTATGAGAATGTTGGTTTTAGACAGAAAGCCATTTATAATCAAGTAGGAAAACAGAGGGCAGAACATGAATCTGATGGTGTGGCCGCATTAAAGTACTTGAAACAATTACAAATATCTGACCCCGAGCTTTTTTTTCGGTACAAAGAGAATGGTGAAGGTAAATTGGAGCACCTGTTTTGGAGTGATGGAATGAGCCAAATTGATTACAAGGCATTTGGTGAAGTGGTTGCTTTTGATGCCACGTACGGTAAAAACAAGTATAGGTGTCCTCTGGTGTTTTTTTGCGGGGTTAATCATCATCAACAAACCATTGTGTTTGCTTCTGCAATTGTTGGGAATGAAAAGGAAGATGCATATGTTTGGTTACTCCAAAGACTAATGGAAGTTATGAAAGACAAGGCACCTACGTCAGTCATCACAGATGGGGATATTCCAATGAAGAAAGCAATAAAGCTTGTGCTACCTCAATCCCATCACATGCTTTGTGCTTGGCATTTGAGTCAGAATGTAACCTCAAACTTGCATAATCCTGAATTTACTGCTGCATTCAACCATTCCATGCTTGCTGGGTATTATGACATAGGGACATGGAAAAAAAATGGACAGAGATGGTGGATAAGTTTGAGTTGCATGATAATGGATGGGTTCAGGAAATGTATGAAAAAAGGAGTATGTGGGCTGCATCGCATATGCGTGGAAACTTTTTTGCTGGATTTCGCACAACATCCCGTTGTGAGGGTCATCATTCCAAAATTGGGAAGTTTGTTAATTCAAGGTGTAATATAACAGAGCTGATCCAACACTTATGCAGGTTGATGAATCATATTAGGTATAAAGAAATTGAAGCTAACTTTAATTCATCTTATGGTGAGGCTGTGTTGGAGACTAAATTCCAAAATCTTGAGAGGTCTGGTGCCAATGTCTTTACAAGGGAGATATTCTCCATGTATCGTGCTGCACTACATAGGTCAGGAGATTCCATTGTTGTAGGCTACAAAGAAACATCCAGCCAGTATATATTTTTGGTTTCAAAATATCGTGGTTCTGGACGTGAGTGGCATGTCTCATTTCAGCCTTCTGCATTTTTTTTCCAATGTGCTTGCAAAAAGATGGAATCCATGGGTCTTCCTTGTCACCATGTACTTGCAGTCCTTGTTTATCTTGATGTCTGTGAATTGCCAAAATGTCTAGTCCTGCCGAGATGGACATTTTTTGCAAAGGATGATGTGGACAAGAATGCAATGTTAGGAACAAAACACTTGGATTCCTTTTTGATTAGTAGGTATGGTGCCTTGATGAGTCAATACAGGGAATTAGCCTCATTTACCTGTCGTAGGCTTGAAGATTTTCATAATGAAAGAGATCGAACGACAAAAGCTGTGCAATAATTGAAGTCAAGGGCAATCAAGGACTGTGATGAAGAAGTTGATGATTTGGGTAATTCCTTTATTGGCCTTAAAGATCCTAATGTTGTTAGGACTAAAGGTACTGGTTGTCCAAGTCCGTCAAGTGCAGCTGGCAAAAACAAAGGCAACAAGAGGAAAGGGAGTAGGAAGTGCTCACAATGTCACCGATATGGTCATAATAAAACTACTTGCAAGCGTGGAACTCAAGCACGCCAGATGACAGAAAATACTAATGCGGAGACTGTGCCTACCCAAGAAGAATCATATGAAAATGTTGGGTAGTGTTGTGGATCAAGAAATGTCATGGAAATGTTAGTAAGCCCTTTGGCATTTACATAATTTGCTTACATACTGGATTGTGCTTTTCTTTGTTGACTAACCTATTTTTAATTCTTTTGTTGATTTCAGTGGCAGTCCACTTGAGTTGGAATGTGTATGAAAAGACTTGGAATGAAAGTGTTGGGAGCAATAAGAGAAAGGAGAGAAGAGAGAAAGAAAAATCACACAGGAATTTTTAACGCGGTTCGGAACACAATGTGTGTACCTACGTCCACGACTACACTAGGTAGTAATATTTCTTTTTGGTTTGTATAATGCTTACAATGAGGTGCTTATATATAGTAGGAGTAAGTCAACCTCCTCCGTATTCTAAGCGATGTGGGACTTACAAATAGACTACATAAGCGATGTAGGACTACAAATAGACTACATAACATAACAATTCTCACACTTGGAGTCTAATTGTAGTACTTCTTGTAAGCAATAAGCTAATCTGCTCTCCACCTAGTGTAGCGCCTTCGTCTTCAATTATCCTCGAAGGCCAGCTGAGGTAATGCAAAGCTTCAGCTTATCAGCTGTAACAGTCATAGTCAACATATCAGCTGGATTCTCTGATCCTAAGATCTTCAACAGAGATAATTCTTCATCATTGATAAGTTCTCTGATGAAGTGATACTTCATCTGTATGTGCTTGCATCTGGAGTGAAAGACAGGATTTTTTGCAAGGCAAATAGCACTTTGACTGTCACTAAACAATGGAGGAACATCTTGTTCTTTTCCCAATTCTTTGAGAAAACTCTTCAGCCATATCATCTCCTTGGCTGCTTCTGAAATTGCAACATATTCTGATTCAGTGGTTGAGAGAGCAACTCCATTTTGAAGTTTAGACTTCCAACTCACAGCAGTTCCTCCTAAAGTTAAAATATAACCTGTGGTGCTTTTTCCACCATCCGAGCCTCCTCCTAGATCTGCATCAGAAAAACCCTGTAAAGTGAGATCGTTTCTTCTAAAGCATAGACACATTCTTGAAGAACCCTCCAGATATCTCAGTATCCACTTTACACCTTCCCAATGCTCCTTCCCAGGGTTTGACATGAATCTGCTGACAACTCCCACTGCATGTGCTATATCAGGTCTGGTACAAACCATAGCATACATCAAGCTCCCTACTGTAGATGCATATGGAACTGTTGACATGTGACTTTCTTCTTCATCTGTTTGTGGGGACTACTTCTTTGAAAACTTTAAGTGATTTCCCAAAGGGGTGGTGCTTCTGGTATTGGCATCTCCAACATTGAATCTGTCAAGTAATTTTTCAACATATTTCTCTTGAGACAACTTCAGAACACCTTCTGATCTATTTCTGGAAATCCTCATACCAAGGATTTGTTTGGTTGGACCAAGATCCTTCATCTCAAAGTTTTCTGACGTCTGTTGCTTCAACCTGTCAATTTCAGTCATATTTGATCTTGCTATCAACATGTCATCAACATACAAAGCAAGAATAATATAACTATGAGCAAATTTCTTAACATAGCAACAATGATCCATTTCACATCTATTAAAACCTGAGTTGCTCATAAACTCATTAAACTTCTTGTACCACTGTCTCGGTGCCTGCTTCAGACCGTACAAGCTTTTGTGAAGCTTGCATACAAGATTCTTCGTGCTTGGAACTTCAAAACCTTTAGGTTGTGTCATATAAATCTCTTCTTCCAAATCCCCATGTAGGAATGCAGTTTTAACATCTAACTGCTCCAAGTGAAGATTCTCTGCAGCTACAATACTCAGGATAACTCTTATAGTGGTCATTTTGACAACTGGAGAAAAAATCTCTGTGAAGTCAATTATTTGCTTCTGCTGAAACCCTTTCACTACAAGCCTTGCCTTGTACCTTATGCTGCCATCAGATTCTTCCTTCAGTCTATAGACCCATCTGTTCTGTAGAGCTTTCTTTCCTTCTGGTAACTTGGTCAGAGACCATGTTCCATTCGTTTGAAGGGACGTCATCTCGTCTTTCATTGCTAACTCCCACTTGATAGATTCATTCCCTTGCATAGCTTCACCAAAATATTCTGGCTCTCCAATTCAACAAATAAATCACTTAAGCAATACATAAGCAAGGTTAGGGTCTTACACTACCTCTTTTGTCATTCACTACACCAACATTGGATGCCACATGTTCTTGTATAAGTAGATGGCACAACTAACCATTAAACTCTTCATTCTCATTCTCACTTACTAACTCAATCTCTGAACCTCTACTTGGTTGGTTTGGTTTAACATGAGCAGTTCAAATCGGAATGGTGAGAGTGGGTAAGAACTTACTTTCTTGGTGCATTTTTTTAAAAGTGGTAGGGTTATTAAGTCCAAGGTGTTAAAGTATACTACTTGTTCCACACAGGGGACAAGATCTTCAAGAAGGAATGGGGGACTGCATTCAATTCGATGCTCGAAGGGACCACTTGATGGTGGTATGTTTCTATTCCCTTATGTCTATTTTCCATTCTTCACTTCTTCTGTATCTCACCAACCATAACATCCTTGACTTTTTAACCCCTTTTTTAGGTAATGGAAAAGAGATGGAATGAAATAAGTCTTGGCATCCAAGGGATTTTAAATGCAATCTGTGATCAAAATAGATGCATCCGGGTGTGTCTACAATATCAACCACTTCATTATTTTGCAATCAAAATATCACCATGTGTTTATTAAACAATACGATATCACTTTTGTGTAGGGAATTGAGCGTCGTATGGAAGCTATGGAAGACCAATGCCTAACTATTACTAAGGACTTGAAACAGGTTCTGACTTTACATCAAGCCAACATATCCAACGCATTCTCAAGATTCCAAATGACCCTAAAAGTTGATATGGTTGGAAACAAAAAAAAGGAGGTGCATGTTACACCTCCTTCAAGGATCAAACAAAAAACCACATTAACACCTAAACACTCAACAAACCAGGGAAATTCCACCATCGCATGTGCTCTCAAAGGTTATAATGGACATATCATCTGATGATGATGATGCTACTCATTATGATGAAGGAGTGAACTTGGCTGACAACCATGTGTCCAGAATGCATATTTCACTATCAAATGTTAAAAAGACCTTCCAACATGAAAAGTTCACAACCAAGAAGGTTGTTGGTAGTGCTTTCCGCAGAGTTCAAAGTGCAAAGCCCCATCAAACCCTTGTATGTATTACTTTCATTTTGACTTAGTAAATTTTTTATTTCAGTGTTGGAAGGTAAAATAATAGACATGAAATGAATATTTACAGGTTAATGTTGTCAA
The DNA here is from genome assembly GCF_012489685.1 of Lotus japonicus. Taxonomy (NCBI): domain Eukaryota; kingdom Viridiplantae; phylum Streptophyta; class Magnoliopsida; order Fabales; family Fabaceae; genus Lotus; species Lotus japonicus. The sequence goes on from NC_080046.1 coordinate 23,277,257, forward strand.
CTCTGCTGCACTTCAAGCAAGGAGGTTGTCATTCACTCATTCACCAACTGATAATAGAAACAAAAAAGTTAAGATCGAGTCAGCTTTATCTGTGGATGCTGACATAAAAACTGATCAACAACTACCTGGAAGTAGCAGAAACATGGATGTTGCTAGGGGAAAGAAACCTGCATGTGATGTACTAAGAAGTGTGTCACCATGTTCTCCTAAGGTTAAACAAGTGTTGGAATTACCATAAACCTTAACTTAACACCTAATATTTCTGATATTATTTTACTTTACATGTTTATGGTGTTTTCTTCACAGAAGTTGACAAATTTGTTCATGCCAACTACACAAATGGGTTTGAACACTGACCAAGAAAACCTTGTTGATTATGTGTTCAGCAATACATTGGATCCAAGGTAAAAAATCTTCCAAATTACAATTCACTTTGTACATTGAAATGATTCTAACTTTGGAACAATACTCACACTTATAGCGAAGTTCTATTCCTCATGGGTGAGACTTATGGTACACGTAAGGATTTTCAACGATTGTGTCCAGGTGTCATAGTGGAAAAAGAGGTAACTTAAGGGTTTGCTACAATAGGCATGCCATGAGCCTATGATATTGGCAAGAAAGATATTTTCATAAATATTGATTAACTCTTAAATAGATAATGGCATGCATGAGCTAGATGCCTAACACTATTGTTTTTTAGAATGTGATGTTTATGGCCTTGAAAATCAATTGGATCCAAAGCTTGACACCTACACCAACAGTGTGGGCTTTTCCACCCTCATTTGTTGTAAGTAATGTAACAACATTGAAAGGGGCAAACCCTAGAACACTCACTAAGAAATACCTCAAAGACTCATTAGTAACCTAAATATTCCTTTTTTCTTTTTAATCTTCCAGGTGGATGTTATGAAAGGGACAAACCATAGCACACTCACTGAGAAATACCTCAAAGACTGGATGCCAGCATTTGATAATCTACACTATGTATGTCACTCAATCAAAGTTCTTTTTTGCATAATAAAAATATAATAAAAATATTATTACAATGATAATTGTGATTAGGTTTACATTCCCATTGAGGATTGTTGTGGTCTTTGGTACATGGCAGTAATTTCTGTCACAAACCAAATGGTTTACTTCTTGGAATCAGGTTGTATGAGTATGAATGATTTGACAAGAAAAAATACTATCAGGGGATTGGTAAGAAGCTTTATTCAAGTTGGCCCTACTAGAGTACCTACTAGAGTAGATCTAACTTCACTTTACACTAAATATTCATAACGACATTTTTGTTGGTTTTCCTAGTGTGCAGCAATATCTCAAATTGTTTTCACTCAATACATGACATCAAACAGCCTAACTCAACTTCTTAGAGTGGAAGGATGGGAGATTTCAGTTGTTGATGGGATCAACAATACTGGACCTGGAAGATAGTAAATATCACTTTCAATATTTCCTTCCTGCAATTAGTTTTCTTCATGAGGAAATTAACTGGACCTTTTTCATTACATTGTAGTTATAACTCTGCAGTTTGGGTCCTTCATTGGATGGATATGGAAGAATTTTTCAATCCACACATATGTGGAGAGGTGATTAAAAATTTCTTCTCTAAGTCCAAAATATCTATTCATAAATACTCCATAGTCACTAAACTATGACCCTGCCCTAAACTATACTATATTTGGTTTTGCCTATGTGATGTAGATTGATGAAGATTCAGTTCGCATGAAGATTTGCATTGGCTTGTTGCAAGGACTACACAACCAGTGCAGAGCAGAATTGCAGATGAAGGCTGAATCCTATTGCAACACAAAAATGTTATTGCCTTTTATGTAGTTGGTCCTATGTTTTGTTTATGTCTATGTCTATGTCTATGTCTTTTATGTAGTTGGCCCAATGTGTACTTGGACTTTGTGTTGTCTTTTATGACCTAAGTGGCCCAATGTGTTCTTGGCCCTTTTCTTATTTAGTCCAATTAAGAGCTGATGAGATTAGATAATGCCCAATCTTTTGGATCCATCTAATCTGGGCATTTATTTTGTAGGAAAGGGTCTTTTTGCTGTTGTACTGGGGCTGTACTTAGCTATTGCAATGCTTTTAATTAAAGGAGGTTCTTGGTTTCAAATCACATGCTCCTATGGGACACTATCACTTGCAAAATATTGAATTAGTAGGAAGTCTAATTTTGGCAAGCCAATCTCTCACATTTAAGCTAATGAACTCTCACATTTGGACAACAACATCAACATATGACCATCAGAACTAAACATTATCAATTCAATACCACATTTGGTCGAGAAAACTGATTTATGGATCAAAATTTACCATTACATCAAGCAGTATTAAGCACTACGTGATTCACACAAACTGACTTAACTACATTGCAATAAAAGGCATTGAAAACTAGGGAAAATTTATCTTGCATGACAAGACTTTATCTTGCAATTCATACTACCAATTAGTCATTCAATTGCATTCATCATGCTCAAACCAAGGCAAAATTTAGGCACATTCCATTGCATTCATCATGCACAAATTAAGGGAAAATTTAGGCAAGGAAAAAAAACCATAAATCACAATGTTTTCAACCATAGATGAGATACGAACCTCTTGTAAAGTTTTCAAACATCTCTTTCCATGTCATGAATCCTTTTTCACGAATTTTCATCGAGGTCCAGCCAGAAGATCTAGCCAACGAAATTGATTCATGCATCGGGTGTCGTCACTTTAATCGAATGTCTGGAAAACTATCTGGGTTGATTTCGAGCTCACCCTCACCCTCACCCTCACCCCATTTCAGAGAGGTCCAAACAGAGGAAACAAGCTCGGGGTCTTTGATTCCGGGCTGGTTCACAAATGGTGATCTGGGTTCCTTCATGCATCATGAGTTCAAGCGTGCATCATGATCTGGGTTGATTGATTTGAATATCTGGCACAAAATCGGTTGATGTCGAGCTCCCCCAACTTAAGTTGCAGGTGGGATAACGAATAATGAAGAAGGGAAAGAATGGCGGTTGGGGCCGTTCCGTTACAATACAGGGCAACTTTGCAATTTCACACGGGCCTACTATAGCAATTATGTAGGAGCATTCTTTTGCAATTTATTTAATTCCGAAGGAGGAAACAACAATTAAAAGTGAAACATACATGGCTAGTACCCGGTAATGCATCACAACCGTTCATTTATTTAATTATTATATCCAACAGTTATTTTCGCTCGTGTATGCGTACACACCATTTGATCGGTTGTGCACCGTAGCCTTTGTCATATATATATATATATATATATATATATAAAAGGAGAGAGCACTCTCAAGCGGATAAGAACCGTTAAAGATAACCACTAAACGACGCAAAATCCGCAAGGCGACAACAACAAAAACCCCCAACAACCAAGAACCCGACCAAAACCCCAACAAAGAAAACCTATCCACCCAAGCAACCACTAAAAAGCCAACAAAACCAGTCTAGGAACAACTAAAAACACCAAAACAAAACCCAACAACAGTCAGGACCCGCTAAGAACCTCCGTAGAGCCTCGGATGGTTCGCTACTAGCCACTAGGTGCAGGGGCGGACCCACAGCCAAGTCAGGGGGTTCAGATGAACCCCCTGAAAAATAAAAAAATTATACTTACCTCCCCTTGTAATGTTTTTTTTTGAACCCCTTGAGATTTTATATTTGCACCCAGACCCTCACTTACTCCTCTCTCTCACGCACTCACAGACTCACGCTCTCACCCTCTCACTCACGATTCAGGCTCACCAGTCACCACGCCCTCACCCTCTCGCACGACGCACGCCGCACGCCGCGAACTACCACCACCACCACCGGCCACCACCACGCCACCACCGTCCACCGACCACCAGTCCAGCAGAGGCTCTGAGGCTCTACCCTAGGTATGGCTGATTTCCCTAACCCTAAATTGATTCCCTTCTACCCATCACCTTAGGTTGATTCTCACTTTGTATTTTGTAGTATATATTTGTGTAATTTTTCTATAATCATAGGTTTTAGATGTTCTCAGTTTATGAGGCAAACAAGGTTTTAGTAAAGTTATGTTCTTTCCAAAGAAATTTTGAAATTCTACTCTGGGAAACCAAAATTTGGGCTTAGGAGTGTAAGGTACCTGACCAAGTTTAGGGAGAGAAAGTTTGCACAGGCCCTTAGTCATGAGCTTCTCGTATGGTTCAACCTGATTATCATATGAGCTATGATGGTGATCAGTGGTCTTATAGAATGGGTTCTATCAACGTTTTTTGAGGTTCTTCAATTTTACTGTAATGATGAAAATTAAACGGTGAAAGTTTCAAAGAAAATAGCCTCCTAGAAGGCTAGAACCAATTAATGCATTAAGAGAAATGTCAAGATGTGATTGCATTTGTTCACTTTGTCTATGCTGTTCTTAAGGCCATTCATGTTCTGTGTTCTTGACACTTTCTAGCTTAGCAAATGGCCTTCATAATATAAACTTCTCAGTTCTAGTTTACACGTGAGTTGGTGTTATACTGTCAGAGTAGTTATGTAGTTCAAAAATATGAATCAGATATCTACTGGTTTTTTTGGTCCTTTTCATTTTTTTGAACCACCTTGTAGGCGTACAAAAAAAAATGAAGTCAATATTCAGAGGAAAGGTAGCAAGTGAGGAGGTGTTAGAAGGGGCTCTTATTAGGGTGTGGCACTGGGAAAACAGTAGGGTGAAATGCTTCCATTTTTCTGTTTATGAATGGCTTTCTCAACCAGAGTTGTGCATTAGAATGGTGGGATAATTTTGTTGATTTGGATCCATGGTAATGAATGCAGGGTATGCAGATGCTTTAGGTGGGGTAACTTGGCAGAGCTATTGGTGTTCAGAGCAAGAGATTTGATGGGCTTGGATTGTCCTCTGCGTGGCTGGATGCTCTTATGTTTTTAGTTTCTATCTTCACTTAATAGAACTGGTGTGGAAATTGGAATTATTTACAAGGGAGGAGTTTTGTTTGAGTGATGTTTTATTCACACCTCTCTTTTGAGGTGGAGAGGTGGAATGGTGAGAGAGATAGGAAGAAAATAAAAAGTAAAAGAGAGAAAATATGAGATGTGATAGATGATAAGATGAGAGAGATAGAAATAAAAAGAGGTGGAAATGGAGTGTTTAAAAAATGAGGTGTGTATATATCATTACTCGTTTTGTTTTGATCATAGAAGATTGTTTCTGTACAGTGGGGATGGAGCTAGAGAATTAGTATCCTGTTTTTCTGTAGCAGCATAGGGCTAGTGAATCTTCTCCTCTTTTGTTGCTTTCGGGTCCTGAGTTGTAATTGTTACTCTCTTGATCCCACTTTTCTTTATGTGTAGTGCCTGCTTGGTGCTAATTTTTGTTTTCTTTTTTGTCTACTTTACTTTGTTTCGGGTTTGAAGTACCTCTTGTACTTCATATTAATACAAATTTGCTTATCCAAAAAAACAAACTGAAAGAAAAATAGCCTTGTTACCCTTGTATGTTATTCTTTGAATTATATATTGTGTTGGGTTGTGAATTTTAAATTCATTGATAGCATAATGCATGGAGAATCTACAAGACACAATAATAGGCTATGTGGAGGAGAAATCTTTATCACTATTAATATGACATTATGCAATCTATATCAATTCTTACTTTTGAAGGAGCTAAAGAAGGTAAATCCCCCCTAGTGTCGGTTAATCCCTGTTGTGCTGTGCAAATATGCAATAGTTTGAAATACTTCATGATAACAAAGAATCAAAAACTTCATACCATTGTTATAGAATATGATAGCAGCCCCATAGTGCTATGTCTAAGAATAACATTGACTCTGTAGAGGACAATTATGATTTGTTATAATTTCTGATGTATAAACATATTACAGTTGTTTTTAATTATATTTTTATCGATTTGCTCATTTGAAAAATTTGAACCCCCTGACCCTGGGGTCCTGGATCCGCCACTGACTAGGTGATGGGCAAGACCGAGGATATCTTCCTCATCAGAACTCTCCGGGACGACTCCAAGTTGTTTGACAAAGAAGTAATCCTTGCGAGCTCTCGTCAAAGCACCCTCATAACCTCGAGCCTCAGGGAGAATCAGAGGAGAGCTCTGGACCAGCGAAGTCACAACCCTCGGATTGTCCACGACCACCTCGACCGAAACTTTTGGTTGAAGTTGCGGCCCTGGAGCAGGAGAGAGGAAGTAGGCTCGGGCAACCCCAAGCAAACACCAGAAACAGACCCAGCAAGGCCCACCCCCAATTCAGGAAACAAAACCTCAATGGGATTACACCTCACGCCACCAGATAACGCAAACCCATCTCCCCTGTAAGAGGAGTCGATCTTCGGGAACAACAGCGGCGCTGGACAAGCCTGGACAGGGGAAGAACGAGCATACCTAAAATCATCAACACTTCGCCAGCGGAGAAGACCCCATCTCGACGCTCCTTCAAGGCTCCTCCCTCGTCGGACCGAAGAGACCCAGTCGCAATCAGCGAACCTGGAACAACTGCTGCATCCAACCTCTGATCGCCACGTCCCATTCTCGAAAACTTTGTAAGAGCCACTGCAAGGATCGACCCCCCCCCCCAAACACCTCGTTGAACAATTTGATGGAAATTTAAGCCACATCCAGCGAAGAATAGCGGACATAACCGAAACGAAAAGCCCTGCCAATCCTTTTCTGCTTCTAAACAAAGACGTTCAGCCGACCCTCGATTTAGCCAAAGAGGTCGCGAATCTGGTAGTAGTGCACCGGTTCTGAGATCCCGTCGACGAAGAGAGTAAACGATGAGGATTCACTTCTTCCTTCAACTGGATCTTCACCATCGTTCTCGCCGGCCACTTCCTGCTCGTCGCTCGCGCCATCTGCAGAGGTCGCGCCGCCCTTACCCGAAAGAGTGAGCTGCCGTGAGCCAGGGTCAGGGGAAACCCTAGCAGAGTAGCATACCTTGGAGAGGAGAAAGGACTCGACATTGTTTCAAGTTTTATTTTTTTACCTACATTTCGTATATCTTTATTTTTTTTTTTTCAAACTAGTATAGTTAATTACGTGTGCCATTGCACGGGGCATAATTCTGAATATATTAAAATTTATTTTTTAGTACATGGATTAAGATTTTTTATATAAATAATAAATAAATATAAATATCATTTTATGTTTGATTAATTTGTTTAAGATATAAAAATGGAATACATAATAAATTACATTATTTTTTCAATTTTTTTTCACATCTGTAAATAATTATAGATAATTTATAAAATATAAAATATGTAATACTAATACTCTTAAATAAAATAATATAATGTATATAAAAAGAAACAATATTTAATTAAAAATGATCATAGATTGTCTTGGTGAAAAACTGGAACAACATCCTAGTTGTAACATCCCGACTTGAAGACTGGTCTCACGGTAATAACACGAGTCTTTTCAGCGCGCTTTGTCCTCACTTACGCGCTTCCCGGAAAAACTTCCCAGGAGGTCACCCATCACAATATTGCTCCAAGGCAAGCACACTTAACCATGGAGTTCTTATGACTTGGGCTTCCGAAAAGAAGTTGCAACTTGTTGTTATGAGTAGTATCAATCAAATCTTTTATGCCCTCCTCAATTGTATAGTCCATCCCTATACAGTCTCGGAATACCTCTTGTTCAGGTGTGAGATCGGTTCATTCATGTGCCCCTCCGCCTAGAAGCCTGCCAGGAGCCGCTCCTTGTCCGTGCCTCACTGCACCGACGATCACTCCCCGCCCTCGTCGGCCACGGGCGTAACACTAGTTCTAATACAAAATTGTTGGATTTAAAATCCAATTCATCTAATTATCAACCACCATGATAAATTAAAAACAACTGCAAAATTTTCAAATAAAGTTCTCATATCTACGACATAAATTTATCTATGACTCCAACATGAATAAGATGTGGATCATCTTTATGATTCCAAACCATACAGCTTGATTCTTAGTAAGGTTATTAGTTTTGATGAACTTTCTCCACCCATTCCTCAAGGTGCACTCAGAATCTCTCCTTGGGTTCCAAACCAAATCACAGTAAAATGTCCTTTTGAAAGTCGCAGTTAGGATATATTAAAATATCCACCATTGGTTATTGGAGGAACTCAACAAGCCTTGGAAACAGGCTCTAGTGGTGAAATTGATAGGGAAGAACTTCGGCTATAACATTATGAAATAAGAGTTGCGAAGCCTGTGGAAGCCGACTGGTGGATTTGATATTATCGTGATTGATCATGGGTTCTATATGGTCAAATTTGATAAGGAGGAAGATCGAGAGAAAGTGCGGGATGGATGCCCATGGATGATATTCGATCCCCTTGTGGCAGTAGCACAATGGAGCCTTGATTTTGTGCCATCTGCAGCCTCTACGCTGAAGTCGCTGGTGTGGCTCAGTTTTCCTGGGTCTATGAAGAAAGCTTTCTCATGGCTTTGGCGGCGGCAGTGGGCAAACCTGTGAAGGTTGATGGAAAGACACTACAAATGCATCGAGGACGGTATGCTCGTGTTTGTGTGGAATTGGAGATCTCCAAACCGGCACACACTAAGATATGGTTTAGGGATCATTTGATTGACGTCCAGTACGAAGGGGTCCATATGATTTGTGAACATTGTGGGTGTTTTGGCCATCTTGGCCGAAACTGTACGTCGTCGTTGGCGGCTAAGCAGTGGCAGTCGAAGGAAGAGGGCTTGCCATCTAACCCTAAACAATTCAAAACTGCTGGAAAGTCGGTAGTAACGGATGAGCGAGATTCCCTCCCCAACGTGTATGATTCAAGCAATGATTGGATCCCTGTTAAGGGAAAAAATTCAAAAAAGAAGAAGCAAGTTAATGAACGAGGGGGGCCCACAAAGGAGGTTTTAATGCAACCACTAAATCAGGCACTATTCATGGGGAAGCCAAGAAACAGCCTGCTGGGAATGGAAAATAAATAACCTAGGGTAACGTGGAGAGCACGTCATTGAGCCCACTACTTAGAACACCCCTAAAAAGACGCAGAGGGAATGGTGGCCAAGCAGTTGCCAGAGCTAAGCGAGCGGGACCTGGAGCCCAGCGTCAGTCATAAACGGGTCCATCTGAAACATGCAAGGTGTACAAGGTGAAGGAGACAAGGAGTGAGAGTGCCTCAGGCTTTAGCTTCAATGTTGTCGGGCTAGACAATGGAGTGCAGAACATTACTATACTCCAAAGGAAATTACTGTTTAGAGATGTGGATGGCTGTGAAGAAGGAGAAATTGTGGCTGGCCCTCAGAGGGATAAGCCTCATCACCATGAAGCTGCTTGAAAAGGGGTTCCATCCCCACTGCACAACATCATTATTGTGTTTAATGGAGTTTAAAGACTTTACAGTTATATCGTGGAACATACGGGGTGCTGCAAGTGTGTGTGTGAAGAGACATCTTAGGGGGCTCCTTGCTCGTACAAAGCCAACCTTGGTGTTTCTACTAGAGACGCAGACACAGTTCAGTAGGGTACAAGCCTTTAGGAAAAATATGGGTTATAGCCCGATTTATATTGTCGAGGCTCGTGGCCATGCAGCCCATTTGGTGCCTCAAGCAGACGCAGTGTGCGTTTTCCTTTACACTGATGGATGTGTTTGATCAAGCGGTTTCGATAGAAGTGAGGCTCTACAGGAAGATGGATTTGCACAGGTGTCTATGCAAGCCCAACGCCATCCATTCGTGTCGGATGTTGGGACTATCTCTGTCATCTTCGTAGTCTAATAACGCACCCTTGGATGCTCGTGGGCGATTTTAATGAGTGCTTGCTCAGTTCTGACCAGCGTGGGGGCTCTTTCTCGCAGTCTAGGGCAGACACTTTCTACAGCCTACTGTAGCACTGCTCTTTGATCCCGCTGCACATTATTGGGCTGCGTTTCACTTGGGTGTGGCGTGTGGGTGGTCGCGTGATCATGTCGCGTGATCATGAGCAAGAAGCTTGGATGGTGTTTGGGCAGTTTGTATCCATAATGTTGTGGTTGAGAATCTTAGTAGGTACCACTCGGATCATTCCCCAGTTCTTGTGAGGTGCGGGGGGTTCTCGTCTACGTCGGGGGAACGACCATTTCGGTTTGAAGCGGACTGGATAACTCATCCAATATATGCAGGAGTAGTCGAGGGGGCCTGGCGTGGTGGTTCTCTAGCAACGAAGCTAAAGGGGGTTCAACAGGAATCTGTGACTTTTAATCAGGAGGTGTTTGGGCATATTACTAACAGGAAGCGTTCTCTATAGGCTAGAATTTGGGGAATTCAACGACGATTGGATCAGGTGGACTCTGCTTCTTTGTCCATCTTGCATAATCAGCTTCAATGTGAATTGGACCAAACTCTAGCTCAGGAAGAGCTGTTTTGGTTTCGAAAATCTCGAGAGCAACAAGCACTGTTTGGGAATATAAATACTAAGTGTTTCCACACACAAGCTATGATCCGTAGAAAGAGGAGTAAGATCCACTCTCTTACGTTACCTTCAGGGGAGATTTGCACGGATGAGCAGGTTTTGCAGCGTGAGGCAATACACTTCTTTAAGGAGCTCTTTTGTTCTGAGGGTTCTTCTAGACCTGTGGAAGTCGCGACGTATTTATGTCCAACTTTGAGACCAGCCCATAAGTTACCAGGGAGGAGGTTTGGGAGGCAATATCCACTATGGGGCCTTTTAAAGCCCCTAGACTGGATGGATTTCAGGCGGTGTTTTTTAAAACTTACTGGCATGTGATTGGTGATGATGTTTGGCAGCTAGTTCGTGATGCTTTTTCCTTAGGGACTTTTGATCCGGCGGTGTCCGAAACGCTTATTGCGCTCATTCCGAAGGTGGATGTGCCTAAGTCCTTTAGGGAATTGGGCCCCATTAGCTTGTGCAATGTGGTGTATAAGATAATCACTAAAGTGCTTGTCATGAGACTTCGCCCTTGTCTGCAAGAGATTGTGGGTCCACTTCAGAGAAGTTTCATTCCAGGTAGAGGGACTACTAACAATGCTATTATTTTGCACGAAGTGGTTCATTTTATGAGAAGTAAGAAGAAGCGGAGCAAGAATGTGGTGTTTAAACTGGACTTGGAGAAAGCGTATGACAGGTTGATTGGGCCTTTTTAGAGGATACCTTGAGAAAATTTGGGTTCCCTTCTCAGTCTATCTCTCTAATTATGCATTGTGTTTCCTCCACATCTATGGCTCTCATCTGGAATGGGGTGCAGCTTCCTTCGTTCCAAGCTACCAGGGGGATCCTCTCTCCCCTTATCTCTTTATTCTTTCTATGGAGCGTTTAGCTCACATGATTCAGCATGAAGTGGGAGCTGGAAGATGGAAACCGGTGACAGTTTCACTAGGGGGGCCAGGAATTTCTCATTTGTTTTTTGCTTTTGACGTTCTATTGTTTGCAAAAGCGGAGGTGGATCAAATTCAGGTAGCCCAACGCGTGTTGGAGCAGTTTTGTGGGGCATCTAGCCTTAAGATTAATGTTGCTAAGTCTAAGGCAATGGCCACCTGGTGTGTGGATGTGGGTTTGAAGGAGAGGATTGTGTCCATTACTTCGATTCCCTTCATGAAAATTTTTTGTAAGTACTTGGGCTTTCCTATCTTCCATGGGAGGGTGCGGAAGGAGGATTTTCAGTTTGTCATTGTTCGTGTAGCCTCGCACCTTGCTACTTGGAAAACAAACCTGCTCACTAAGCCGGCTAGAGTCACCCTGGCCAAATCTGTTTTAACTGCCATTTCTGTTTATGTCATGCAACTGAACTGGCTTCCCCAATCAGTGTGTGACTAGTTAGATACTGTGGTTCGGCGATTCGTTTGGGGATCGTCAAGAGGTCCTGGTGTGTCTTTGGTGGCCTGGAAGAAGTTGACGCAACCGCGCAAGAATGGGGGCCTTGGCATCATAAGCGCTCGTATGAGCAATGTAGCACTTCTTGGGAAGCAGCTTTGGCATCTAGTGCAACAAGCAGATAAGTTCTGGGTTCATACGGTTGGCTCTAGGTATGCTACAGGTTCTCGTGTTTTGTCCAGTGGGCCTGCGATTGGGTCTCCATTCTGGAAGGCTATGATGAGAACGAGAGAGGAGTTGAGAGAGGGCTTCTCCTTGCGACTTGGCAGCGGTAAAAGCTCGTTCTGGTTTGGAGATTGGTCATCGTTTGGTCGATTGTGCGATATGGTGCCTTATGTTGATGTTCACGATCTAGAGGTGACTTTGAGAGAGGTGTTTGCCTCTGGTTCCTTTGATGCTGGGATTCTGTACACTACTATTCCTCCTGAGATTATTTCATTTTTAAATGAATTCCATCATGTTGTCTACGATGAGGATACGAGAGATTGTTTGGTGTGGAATCAGAACTTGGATGGTGAGTATTCGGTTAAAGCTGGATATCAATGGCTTTTAAGTCGTTAGGAGAACACTATTCTGATTGGGAATTCATGGTCTCATTGGTGGAAACTCCCAATTCCAGAGAACATTCGTTTCTTTATTTGGCAGGCGCTTCATAATGTGGTGCCTACGATGGAAGTGCTTTCCCAAAGGCACTTGGCTCCAACAGCAACTTGCAAGAAGTGGATGACAGCTCCAGAGTCTTTCTTCCACTGTATTAAGGACTGTCCGTGGGCTACAAAAGTTTGGCAAGCAATTGCGGTAGTCCTGCCAGTGAATTTCTTCGCGCAGATGGATCTTAGAGTCTGGCTTGGAGGATTTTCTAGTTTTGGTCTGATGGTTCTATTGGCTACGACCTGGGCCATCTGGAAGCAGAATTGTCGATTTTACTTCACGGGGAAATTCAAGATGGTGTATAAGGTGGTCCGTGATGCTCGTGCGCTCTGGGAGGTCATTGCTCGAGTGTATCCGCACGCTGAGCAGGATCACCAGGTTCGTTTGGTCCAGTGGCAGTGTCCTCGTGAGGGATATGTTGCTTTGAACACTAATGGGAGTTCTTTTGGGAATCCTAGGTTGTCCGGATTTGGGGGTGTGGCGCGTGATGCGCACCGTGCTTGGCTTTTTGGCTTCACTGGTCGTATTGGGGTGGCAGATTGTTTGCGCGGTGAGTTGCTCGTCGTTCTCCATGGGTTACGGACCTGCTGGGAGAGGGGATTCAGGAGAGTGGAGGTCTATACGAATTGTAAGGAGGCTCTGAGGGAGGTGCTTCCTTTCACCAGTATGCTGCAACCATCAGTAGCATACGGAGATTGCTGCAGCAGAGTTGGGATGTGTCGTGTCATCATTTGTTGTGGAAAGGGAATGCGGTAGCGGATTATATGGCTAAGAGAGGCGCGGCCTCGACAGCTTCTATGCTGGTGTTTGAGCAGCAGCCTGTAAGACCCGAAATTAAATAGAACGTTTAATTATTTAATTTCCTTAATTTACGACAACAAGTATTTTGTTATTAATTATTTGTTATTGATATATTATTCGCGCCACGACGGCGGAAAATAGCTTGAGGAATATTTTCCTTACAGTCATTTAATCGCGTGTTTATATTTATTATTTTTATATTATTTTCTTAACTCGAATCTAATCGTGATTCGGGAAAATTAATTAAGTAGTAATTAATTTCAATATTTTAATTTTATAGAGTTACTAGTGTTTTTTACCCGCGCGTTGCACGGGAAATATGTCTATTGTATTTGATACATTAATTAATACTTTGATTATTAAAAATATATTAAACAACGAATGAAATAGAAAAGTCAGAATTGATGAGTAAAGTGGATATAAAGACTTCTCTTCTAAGCCCGATTGAGACCAAGAGGAACTCATTTCACATTCTTTGTAAATATGAAGATGATAACACAAATCATAGATATAAGGAATTATTAACATATTAATCTTAAAAAAAAATTAATGTGATAGTAGCACAAATCAGGATTGTGTAAGATATATCATAAAGTATAACATTATTGTGTTTATTCCAACTAAGTAGGGATGACAATGGGTAGGTACTATAGTACCATCTCCATATCCGCGTTTTTAAAAATTACATGTACCCGTCTCCATACTCACGTGGGTAGCAACTCGAAGCTCTCCACCTTTAGATAATTCAATGTCATTATAGGAAGCTATTCATCTTTGCCAAAATCTAAATCTATGGATGACAATGGGTCTCAAAATCATAGGGTACCCGCAAAAAATATCCACTATGGGTAGGGTAAAAAACCGCTAAATGGGTATGAGGTTGAGTATAGATAATTACCCGCAAAAAATAGAGGGTATGGGTGCGGGTATGGGTACTATAGTACCCAACCGGCCCATATCCGCACACACATGTTATTATTATTATTATTATTATTATTATTATTATTATTATTATTATTATTTGGAAATATATTAACAAATTAACTTAAGCTATAGCTTTCAAACTCACTCTTTTAAAAAAAAAAAGTTTGGGATATATTAATTAATACTCTAAAAATAAATAATAAATAAATTAAGATAAAATCAAGAAATAAACCACCTAAATCCTAATCAAATCTAAAATTTAAAAATGTATTTTTTTTACTCTAAAAATAAATCAAAAATAAATTAAGATAAAATCAAGAAATAAACAACATAAATCCTAATCAAATCTAAAATTTTAAAATGTATTTTTTATGAGAATTAATCTGAGAATGACACGTGTTATTTTTTTTTTCCAATTAGTGAATATTCTGCACCCTAGAAGATTTTCTTTTCCTCAATCCTTTTGCTTTTGATTAAGAAGATAAAAGCAGAAATCCTTAAAGCATATGCCATCTTACAATTAGTTTAAGAACAAAATCAATTAATGAAGAAGATTGAAACAGAAACCCAAAATGAAGTCTTGAAGAACAAAATACCCTCTTTCACCAATTTGAAAGGACTGTGGTGAAAGAATTGTATTTAGTGTATTTGTGAATCTTGGGGTAGAGCCCTTGTGAAACAAAAAATCAAAGGAACATTTCAGTCAAGAGAAACAAAAAATGATATATTGCCCCATATGTGCGCACCCCAGCAAATTATCTATATATGTAAGAAAAAAACAAAATAATTCTCTCACCCAAAATAATTGTGGTTACTTCACTAATAAACTTATACTAACAATCAATTTAAATTAAACTTAAGGAAATATATAGAGTAAAGTAAGATAAGTCACCCAATTGGCATACTAAAACATGAGTATATGCAAAACTAATGAGTTTGAGAAAAACATGAACCAACCTTAAGAATGAGCTAACCATACTCATGAAGATTAAATGTGAGCTCTTCATATGCTTTCATCAATTTGACTGACCTGTGCATCATTAAAAAAAAATTAGTAAGTTGTGCATCATTCACATACAGTGCAAATAGTATGCTTATACACACAACTAAAACATAATAGAAATGAATATAAATTCAGGATATCCTAAGTTTCGTAAATTTCTATAAATTATACCAAAATCTGGTTTAGAATGGCTTCAAACGCATGGATTTCTACAAACTATACTAAAATCTGATTTAAAAAAATACAAAAGCGGAAGTAGAACAATAGAAAAAACATTACGTCTTCAACAATGATTCGTTAAAGGGTCTATGCAAAAATTTGTAAACTTTTGGATCAAAACACACAAAATATGTGAAATTTAAGAATCCAGGATTGAATTACGAACAAAGGATAAACTGAAATAGCACAAACCATCAATCACAACATGATAAACTCTTCTTCACGTAACATCATCTTACGGCATACCTCTGTCATGATCGTGACATGTGGCAGAGGTAGAAATAACAGCTATCAAATCTCTGCGTGTCCATGGTAGCTTTGTGGACCCTCAGCACCAAATCAACTCCCTTTTCTTAGAATTAACATTAAATAAATAATAAGATAAATTAAGATAAAATCAAGAAATAAACAACCTAAATCCTAATCAAATCTAAACTTTAAAAAGGTACTAAATAAAGATAGATAAAAACTACCAAAATCTAGCAAATCACAATAAAAAACTCATAAAATCCTAAATTAAATAAAAATATGAAAATTCAATAAAAATACCATAAAAATTCATTTATACTCTAAATGTAACTCAAAAATAAAATAAAATATTTCATGAAATTAAAATTAAATAAATAATAAATAAGGATAGATAAAAACTATCAAAATCTAGCAAATCACAATAAAAATTCATAAAATCCTGCATTAATTAAAAATTCAAAAATTCAATAAAAATTAATTATTATACTCTATAAATAAATGTAAAATAAAATAAAATATTTCCTGGAAGTAAAATTAAATAAATAATAAGATAAAATTAAGAAATAAACAACCTAAATTCTAATCAAATCTAAAATTTAAAAAGGTACTAAATAAAGATAGATAAAAACTACCAAGCCTAGCAAATCACAATAAAAACTCATAAAATTCTGAATTAATTAAAAATCTGAAAATTTAAGAAAATTTAATTAATATACTCTAAAAGTGAATCTAAAATAAAATAAAGTATTTCATGGGGTATCAGGAATGTTGAGCATGAGTCCCACTGGCTCTGCTAGGGTTTCAAACTATGCTCAAAGGAAGAATGGAGAATTTGAAGCCGTTCATGAAGAAGGAATCAAACTCTTTGTCGATGGACTGGAGGCGAACATGGATTTCAAACAGCTACGAAAAATCTTTGAGAAATATGGAGAGGTGATAAGCGCTTTCATCCCAAGACACCTGAAGAGAGGGAGAAGGATGCAGTTCGGTTTTGTGTTTTTCAAGCAGAGGAAGAATGGATTGTCGGCGATGAGGGCTCTTCATGGTAAAAAGCTCTATAGTACCTATCTCTCAGTGAATCCAGCAAGATTTAGTGATAGCAGACTTAAGTGGAACATGCCAAAAGCTCTATACAAAGACAAACCGAAGAATCGTGGATTGAAACAGGTTTGGAGAAAAAAGGAAAATATGATGCGTGAAGGGAAAAGAAAAACGCGTCAAGTTTGGAGAGTCAAGGCAAAGCCTAAAAGTGCAGAACCTGAAATACAGATGAAACCAGAGGTGGTGGTCCTGAATAAAAATATGTCCAGACTTGGGTCAGTAACTACTCCAGAAGTATTATGTTGTGATGATATTAAGCTTTGGCTCAATCAAAATGGCTTCTCAAACTTTCTGGTAAAACCATTTGGCGCCAAGGAGAAATTACTAGAATTTGTTACACTAGAGGAGAGACAGAGATTCATGGAGACATTTGAAGGAAAAGAAAGTCTATTCCTTTCCTTGAAGCCAATGGAATTAGCACAACAACCCAGAGATTACTTAATCTGGATAAAGATTTGGAAAATTCCTATTGGTCTTTGGTCAGTAGATTTCATTTCAAAGATAGCATCTAGAATGGGTTCAATGGTGTGTATTGATGAGACAACGAGGAAGGGACTGAGATATGATGTAGCTAGAGCCTTAATAACAGTCCCTGATCCCATCATAGAGAACCAGATCATCCCAATCACAGTTGGATCAGTGGAGACTAATGTGCTTGTGGAAATTGATTATATATATGATGAAAACATTTTTCAAGCCACTGATTTGGATGATTTGGATGACAGGGATGTTGTTGATAATGAAAGCAGCGATCATTGCTCTGAGATGAAGATGTGCCCGGAAACTTCAGGGGTTGATGAAACAGGGAGGCCGGAATACGCTTCGCCGGTAGTGGATTCCGGTAGCGTGGGGGACGCCGGAAGAATACGAGAAGTCGAGCAGTCCATGGGTTTGATCGAGGCCAATGATGAGCAAGCTCTCGTGAGCAGCGAGATGGCCGACAAGAGATTTGAATTGACTAATGGTGATAGGGCCTGCCGTTTAATTTGGTCGGTGAATAATGATCAGATGATATTGTTTAATTGGGAGATTAATGGGAGGTGTGCCAACTCATTCATTAACCAAATAAGGATTAATATCCCAACGGCGTTTTTCAACTTTCTTGTCTATGGATACAATTTACCATTTCGCCCCTTGGAGGTGTGGCTCCCAGGCCCACTAGAACTTGGGTTAAACTCTTGGAAGGTAGTCCAATATGAACAACACGCCAACAAGGGGAACGATGTCGTATCGCTAGAGATTGAAGACACCTCTTTCGACAGCAGCGCATGCAATACAGATTGTGAGGAGAGCGCTTCCAAACCTTGTGTGGATTGTGCCCAGAACGAAGAGTACCCAGCCCATGGTGATGAAGAAGAAATATTGAAGAAAACAAAACAGGGCATTAGCAGAGTGTCCAAGCTTAAATCCTTGGAGAATTTGGTAACTGAATGCGCAAGACCAGGATACATAAAACAGAAGAGGGGTAGAAAACCTAAAGCAATTGTTGGGCCATCGATTCTCAGAGAGATTTCGGAGGGATCAGGAAGAGTTGATCCTAATTTTGTCAAGTTACAAGAGTCTGCTGCAAGAGAAGGAGCAAGTCCTTATCTCACGAGGGCAACTAAGGTATGGCTACTGGGAAAATCAGTGGGTCTCTCCTATCCTGGAAGTGATGAGGAGGCAATTCGAGGGTTAGCCGAAGAATTAGCTGAAGATCAAGCCATTCCTCTTTCAATCTAGTATAATGGACAGGTCAAGGAGATGGAGCTTCTGGAACGAGATGGTCAAGGAGATGGAACTCAGTGGGGAGTTCCAGTTTCAGTTTCTTTGCTCTTTGTTGTGGCATCTTCTGGTTTTTTATGGAAAACCGATTGAGGGGTAATTTATCTCAGTGAAATTATTGTCTTAAGGTCAGAGGTTTTGGTATATCCTATTTGTTGAGATGAGAGGCAGGATGATTATTTTGTTGGTTCAAATGGCTTCAGTGTTCTAAGACACACTAGCAGGATGTATGATTATAGCTGCGGTTGTCATTGGCCGCGGAAAATTCTGGTTATTTGTATTATATGTCAGAGGATAGGATCTTGAAGGAAGAGTGGTATATTGAGAGGCCTTGTCTAGTTGGCATCTTGTGTTCTTTTTTTTGTCATGCTTATCTCTCTGGGCATGAAGGAGTATTATTGGCATAGGATTTTAATAGGTTGCGTGGAGGTGCTGAATGTTTGGCGAAAGTCATTATGCTGCAAGGTGGAAAGTCATGTCTAAATTAGCTCTATTGATATTGAGCTGAGGCTTAATTCATTGCTATGGAAATCTGTCATGTGAAGAAGCTTGCAGGCTGAATTACAAAAGGATGCTCACTTGGATGCAACCGGCCAAAGTTTCATCTCCAGGAAGTGTAAGAATAGATGCTAGTCTGGCACTTTTATGGCATTCACTTTCTCATGGAATATAAGCTGATTTGGAATTACCTTAGCTTTGCAATTTGAGATTTATATCTGACATTTGGTGTTAAAGTTCACAGTAGCTAAAGCCATGATTCATTAGTGGTTGGTATTAATGCTTCATTGTCATGTTAGATGGGTTCTATTGTGCTGCTACTGTCAGTGGAGGGAGGTTGCTTGCCATCAATTGTTTTAGTGTCTATTTTGGGTTTTCGCTCATGATTGAGTACTCTTTTTCCTCTCTAGGGTTTTTCCCATTGGGTTTTTTCTAGGGAGGTTTTAACGAGGCTCTCTCATGAGTCGCTGTTTAGCCCAAAATAGCACCCGGGGCTTGTGGGGCTTTTAGCTTATGTGGTTGGCAGGGGTTTTATTCTTGTTTTGATCTTCATATATCTACATGAGAGGATTGTTCTCATGACTCATTTCAATAATCTATATAACTTTCTTTGCTCTAAAAAAAAAATAAAAAAAAATAAAGTATTTTCTAGATTTAAAATAAATGATAAGATAAATTAAAATAAAATTAAGAAATTAACAACCTAAATCCCAATCAAATCTAATATTAAAAATGGTATTAAATAAAGATAGATAAAAACTATCAAATCTAGCAAATCACAATAAAAACTCATAAAATCCTACATTAATTAAAAATTCAAAAATTCAATAAAAATTAATTATTATACTCTATAAATAAATGTAAAATAAAATAAAATATTTCCTGGAAGTAAAATCTAAAAATAAATTAAAAATAAATTAAAAGACCAAATCTTATCTTTTAAAATAATATCAATCAATTATTTTAGAATATATAAAATTAAAACATATATCAATTGAAAATTATATCCTCTAACAAATTGACACGTGGAATAATTTTTATGAGGATTAATCTGGGAGCGACATGTCACTAACTTGGCATGTGGGAGCGACACGTCATGCTAGAAATCTAGCAAATAACAATAAAAACTCATAAAATCCTGCATTAATTAAAAATTCGAAAATTCAATAAAAATTAATTATTATACTCTATAAATAAATGTAAAATAAAATAAAATATTTCCTGGAAGTAAAATCTAAAAATAAATTAAAAATAAATTAAAAGACCAAATCTTATCTTTTAAAATAATATCAATCAATTATTTTAGAATATATAAAATTAAAACATATATCAATTGAAAATTATATCCCCTAACAAATTGACACGTGGAATAATTTTTATGAGAATTAATCTGGGAGCGACACGTCACTAACTTGGCCTGTGGGAGCGACACGTCATGCTAGAAGTTGTTCTTTTCTAATATATATAGATATAGATTTGAAAGTAAGGATTTAATTATAATTATTTTTGTGTGTATTATTTAATTTTAATTTTAATAATTTATATTCTTTGATTATCTCTTTCTTTTATGAAGAGATAACCTGCTCTAATAGGTCACCTTTGTTATTTACCTATGATTGCCTATCAAGCATTACAAAGGAATATTCTTTATTCTTTTTCTCTTCTCAACCACACATTCAAATTTCTGATCACTTTCTCTCTCAAGCGGGCCTTACTTCCCCAATCATAATTCTATATACTCTCTCCCCCATTCACTCTCTCACTCATGCTCTCCCTCACTCACTTGACATCTCTCTTTCTCTCTTCCTCTCCAAAACCCATTTTCTTCTTTTAATGGTAGAGCAACAAGAATCATCACCATACTTCTTCTCCCCTCCATGGCTGAGCAAAACGCCGCCAACAACCACCGCGTCCTCCTCACGCACATCCACCATCACCTCCTCTGTTTCCAGGAAGCTTGAACAGAACCACCAAGTGCCAAAACCGCCACCACCACGCGTTTTCTTCTCTGCTCCGGCGAAGCCCAGACGCGAGCACCACCTTCCCTCACGCCCAGCACCATGAACGACCCACCACGGCCACCATGGATGCGAAAACCAGAGAGAAAACGAAACCCTAAAACCGCCACCTTCAAGCTCCGATCTCCGGCGAACCACTAATCTTTTGGAGAAATCAACACCACCATTGGACTCCTCTCATCATCCGCAACAAAACCCCCAAATCAATTTGATGTTCCGACAACCTTCGCCGGGAACCGCCGCCGGCCACCGTGAACCACCGTCTTCTCCGGCCAACCTTCGCCGGAAATGTCACTGAACTTAAAACCAGGAAGCTCTCCTTCTCCTCTTGCTGAATTGATTATCAATTTTGGGTAAGAGATTAATCCTCCCTTCCAATTTCTGTTTTGCCCCTTTTCAAAACCCTAATCTTTGCTCCGATTCATCTCCTATTTTTCCTGCCCTAGTTTTGTGCTATTGTTGTCAGCCTTGATGATCACACTTGGAGAGGGCAGCCATGACCAGCAAAGGAGAATCCTCCTACTGCCTTCAACTTTGATAGGGTTGACATTCTTAACTGCATCGAATGATTACTAGAGTCTTTATGCTTCTCTAAGTCTTAAATCATTGTCAATTTTGCTGCCCAAGTGCCTTGTAAAAATTAATGAAGAAATATAGAATAGTGTATGTGTGTGGTGTGAGTGATAGTGTTATGATTGTTGATTTCTAAGGGCATGAGGGTTCAGCCCTTACTATGCTTGAAAATCTTTTGCGAAAACTCACATAAAACTGTTGTTGTTTTCAATGTAGTAGTCGTTGTTCTGTCAAATTCGTGTGTTTTGGTTCATATTTTGGAACTGTGTTCTTCATAACAATTGTAGCGTTTTCTGTTAGCAAACTTTTGCCGCTGGTTTCATGTCATTCGGATTTCTCTAGCTTAGGTTATACGCATTTTAGTGAGCACGGGTTAAGCTGTCCCGTTTCTCACGAACTGCTATAGTATTCGATTTTTCCTAAATTTTGTACTTTGAGTTTTGACTTGAAAATTTATGAGGATTTACAAAACTTGTAAAAGAAGCCATGATAAAAATATTAGATTTTTCGGAGTTTAGTTGACGTATTTAAAAATTAGCTAAAGTCGCTGTACAGTTGATGTTCGTTTTGACAAAATCACTTATTTCAAGTGAAAATAGTTGTTTTGGGAAAAGATGAGAAAACCTTTTATTTTAATTGATATTGCGATGCTTTGGAGTAGGAAAACATCTTTTGAAACTTATGTACGTTGTTTATTCGTTTATGAAAATCAATAACTTTTGAGTCTTTACGCACATTTATTCGTTAAAAAGCGATTGCGAAAAGTTTTGAAAGTCGAACAAGTGTTTGCAGTGTTAGAGAATAAGTGTTCGAATATTACCTCTTTGTTAATGGATGTTTAGGAATAACATGATTGGATAGAGATAGAACAATTAAGTTTGGATTTCCGAGAGAGGAATTAGACTTCGAAAAGTATTAATTATAATGGATTAAGATGTGATTGCAATCTTGATGTTGGAAGATATGACTTAGGATAGAATCTTGAATTCCAAGAAGTTTATGAGCTTTACTATAAATATTTGATTCCAAAAGGTCTAGATTTGAAACTTTGGAAGTTTGAGGACTTAGAAGTAATTAAGGGATTAATTGAGGACTAGAACTTGTTTCTTAGAGATTGAGGACTTACCTATAAGTTTGGGATTTTTGTAGAACCAAAGTGGAGTATCGAAGATACTAGGGTTTTGTGTCTAACGAGATATCACGAGTTTAAGTTGAAGAGAAATGATTCGATCATTTTGAAGGAGCTTATGAGTCTTGAATAAGTACATGATCATTAGATAAGAAGAGTTGTTTGTCTTGGAAGTTAACTATGGTTTATGGATTTCTTTATAAGAGTTAGTGAATTTGATAAGAATTGATAAGGATATAGTGTTGACTTGAGGAATGGATTGTGAGAGCGAGTTGAGACATTAAGTTGTTGTAGGTGACTTGATAAGTAAGTATTGAGGATAAAGAGGATTATGGAATAGAAAAAGGGAAGATATTACTTAAGGATGATGATAGGAGAATGTTATTGCAGATGTTGTGTTAATTGCTTTAACGGGAAGTTGTGTGTAGTATCGCGAAAATACCTCAATGTTTATCCTATTAGAGACTGAGATCTCTAAGGAAACCGAGAGGAGTAAGTACTAGTAATGTGTACTTTTCTATTTTGACAAGCATATAAGTATTTGGTTTTAAAGCTGATTTACTAAGTCAAAAGATTTTGAAGCATTGTTATTGCTTTGTTGTCATTATGATGACTTATCTTAATTTCTGAAGTTGATCTTGATGGTTTATAACCATTAAGGAGATTGAGTTTAACTTGTGATTTCGTCGAGTCAATTGCTTGAGAGTGTAGCTTTAGACTTGGAAAGTAGGTAGCTCAATTAGTGATTACGTTATGTGTACTTATGAAGGGTACGAATAAAGGAAGCGCTTGGCGACGAAGCCAAAGAACAAATGGAAGTGAGCCGACACGGGAAAGCAAAGATATGATTGTATTGGATTTGAGTCACAGCTTAGTAAGGAAAGCGCCTAAGGTGAGGGCAACTTACTTACTAGCTATTGATTTATATGCGTCGATGAATTCGACTTGAATATTGCTTGAATGTTGAATAGTGTATTGAATATTGCTTATCGCTTTGAACTGGGAAAATGTTTTCTGGAGGATTCAGCCGAGTGAACTTATATGAGACGTGTGTCTCCGTTTTCTTAGAGGCTTCGACCGTTTACTGGTTTCTGTCTTATGATTCCCGCACTGTATTATTGTTGCATCGCTCTTTAGAGCTGAATATTGTTGAATGGATATCGAATTGTGCGTGTTGACGCGATTGCGGAGCGTGGGACTTTTGAGTGGATTTTGTTGACCATTCGGGTTGAGAGGAAACCCTAGGCAGGCTCTGACGGGGGTCTAAGACCTAGCCCTATTGAACACTTAGACTTTTCCCGGGGTTTTCATTTGGGGGATTTTGGCAAACTTTGAATAGTTAGAATTTGGAACTAGAGAACATAGGGAACTTCGATTTCGAGAATAAAACTGATAACTTGATTAACTAAACTTGGAATGTTTTGATTAATGAACGAAACCTTTAGGGAAACTTAAGAGGAGAAATGATTGCGAAAACGGGAAAAAGTCGACAAGCCCTGAGTATTGAGTTTTGTGGTGGTTGCCACGAGGGTAAACCACGGTGACGAGAGGAAGTCACCGAGTACTTTTAGTACTCAAGCTCGTTGGAGCTTCTGTCGTAGGGTCGACACTGTCATGAGTTCTTGAGAATTGGTGGACGCCACGGGGGTGAGCCACGGTGACGAGAAGAGGTCACCGAGTACATTGGTACTCTTGTTGTTGAAGTTTATGTCGTAGGGTCGACATTAAACCCTTGAGTTTTGGAATTGAGATTAAAGCTAAACACTTGCGTTGTGAGGACGATTTGATGTTTGGCTAACCATATTGCATCATGCATACGTTCGAGGTTGGGACGGTCGAAAGATCGGGCCTCGGTGAAGTTGGGACGGCTTCGATTGGGCTTCACGAAGGTTGGGACGGTCGAAAGACTGGGCATTCACGAAGAACACCAAGAGTGTATCTTCGGCATAGGGGGCGGAAAATATTGTTGCTGAAAATAGTGAGGACCCATAAAGTTAAGTCCCAGCAACGATTTTACCCACAAGCACATGTGTCAAACCCTTCAATAGTTTCAAACTAAGACAGATAGGGATGTACCTCTTGATTCAAGCAGCTTTACATCCACAGAAGGGAAACACAAAGTAGATTGCTCCCTCTATCCTGAGATGTCCCATTATGATCACGAGTCATTTTGCTTTTTTACAGAACTCCTCAACCTGAGCGCTTGAATAGCGACTACATCCTCAGGGCTTGCAATCATTTATGTTCCTTTGAGCTTCAGCACATGTTCCTTTCAATAATAAATCATTGCATAAAAATCAGCTGTTAGAGCAGTAGGTAGTGATATTCACATAAAATTCCTAATCCCTATCATAAAAATAACATAAAAATACATACACACACACAGCTGTGTATTAAGTGAGAGTCTAGAGGAGTTAAACTTTATGACCATATAACTATTGGATGGTCAAGATCGTTTCACTTAAATACAATATGGACCACTCATTTATGTAGTATGACCAAGATTAATTTTTCTTCTTCCATGAAAGCATGCTCTCACCAAATATTCAAGTGTGTGTTAATGATTAGATGTTTCTAAGTAAAATTATGCAGGGTAATGTCCTAATTAAACATATCAAGGGCATACCTTAAGCCATTCAAAGAGGTTCTGTTCCACTTTTGCCACAGATACACCTTCCTTCTCCACAGGCAGTTCTGATGTCGTTGCATCTACAACTGATGCAGAGCCATCCTCTCTACTCCAGACAATTTCCCCTTGTTGCACCAATAATAGTGAATGATCCTCCATTACCATTAATGCTCTAAATCCATGAAATCTATCAGTCCTCACATAATTGTTTATAAAAATCTTATCAATGTTTCCTCTTTGATGGTCTATTACTATGTTTCCCTTAATCACATCACTATTCCAATCATTAACATCCTTTACGGAGAGTTGAATTTTGTTGTCTCCATATTGAACAAAAGCAAATGCATGTTGATCTTCTGAAATTGACAAAGCATCACTAAAAGTTGTTGCATTATCACCACCACCAACTCACCCTCACTTGTCACTTTAACTAAAAGAACATGGGAATCGATTTTTAATGCAAACAATCTTAGAAGCCTAGATGGTAATATTACTGCCTGTCCAGATGACTCCTTGATGAGGTCTGAAATATGCTTCTGGTTGTAGCTAACCTCTCCATTCTTGATGTTCAATGTTACAATCTTTGACCTCGTATCATCCAATATCACAAAATTATCACCTGAGACCGGTAATAATTCCCCAAAAGTACCACAGGGAAGTGCAACATGACTATTCTTTAACAACTCTCCATTCTTAGCATCCAATCCATAAACATGAAACTTTGAAGAACCATCAAAACCAGCTGGATAGAACACATCAGGAGACTGAATAATTTGGCTAATCTCAATGATGCAATTATGATGAAGATAACAACATGAGCAGCACAATCATGCTTCAAAAAGAATATTTGGCTCACCAAACGCAAACTTCCATACCTTTCACCTGCAAAATCTTTTTCCAAATAACTTCACCATCTATGGCAGAAACAACATGGAGACACCCTTATCCAAAACAAGGATCAAATCATCCTTGTCGGCTCTCAAATTATTCTGCAAAAAAGTAAAAACAGTAGAATTCAACATCATAAGGATTTCAGCTGGGAAGTGGAATCCAATTGCAGACAAACATAAGAGGTTAGTCCGTGGAGCATGACTAATCCACGGATGGTGGTCAAGTTCATTTCTTCCCTTTTTCCAATCATCAATGGCTTTGTGAGAAAATAGAGAAAAACGGAATACATAAAATTGGGAATGCAAACACAGTAACTAATCTAGAAACCCATAATCAAAAACCTTCACCGGAACTTCCGAATCGAAAAGCCCACGACATCGTGGAGCATTGATCAAACAAACAGACTCAATTGGCAATAAAAATACATTTTAAACTTGCCAATTGCCATATTAACATTCCAACCAAAAAGCTGTTGTAACCCCATTCCCAACTTACTCCAACAAAGATAATTACAAACTACCAATGCAATCCACTTAATAATCTTTCATTCCAAGTTTCTATCACAAGTTATAAGAACAATTCAATCATTCAACTTCTTCTACCTAGTGCTAAGCAATTTTAACCAGAAAATAATTCAAACTCAACAAACATTAAACACAATAATTGAAAACAAAATTGCAACTGAACCTTTGAATATCTTTCTTCTGAGACAACAAGCACTGAAGAATACACTCTTTGCAAAAGAGATGACCTTTTTGGCAGCTCATAGGATCAATTAGGGATTTGAGGCAGAGGCAGCAAGCATCGAAGGGCTTAATGGAATCCTTACCCAACCTCTCCTTTTGGGTCCTATACCCGAGTTTGCGCTTGTCATCATACGTGAAGAAGGCGAGATCGTTGTTGTTCTTCGAGTGTCTCTGTGGCATCTCTTTTCCCTAATCGCTAATTTCAAAGTTCAAAGCTTCGATCTTCCTCTACGATCTTCAAAAAATTCACAGGAAGATGGATAGGGTTTCAGATCTTCAACTTCGAACCTTTTGATTTGATTTCAGTTCTACTTCTTGGTCGTCGCGGTAAACCGCTACAAATATCACGACGGCGAGTTCAACGACGTAGGAGCGACAGCGACGGTGGAGCAGGAGCGACGATGTTGGCCATGAGAGTGTGAGAGGAAATTTCTGAGAAAACTAAGACTTAGGGTTTTTCGTGAGAGAGTATGAGTGTAAATGGATTCAGGAGAGCTAGATTTGCCACCCCAACCATTAGATTTCACACCCCCAATTTTCGAATTTTCAAGTTCCGAATTATTTCGGAATCTTAGATTCCGAAATTAATTCGTGATTTTTAGTTCAAAATACATCTAACACCACACTTTTGAGTAAAAAACCACACTTTTGAGTAAAAAACTGCTTCGGAAACCTTATTTCCGAAATATTTCGGAAACTGAGTTTCCGTAAGTGGGGTGACATTTCTAATGATGGGGGTGCCAAATCTAATGATCTGGATTCAATCTTGTTTTGTGCCTGAACTTAACACTTTTAAACTACTAATATGCATATTTCATAAATTAATGCAAAAATGTACCGTAGATGAAATGGCTAAGCCCAACTCTTTGGCCAAGGATGACCCATGTTCGAATCCCTGAGGCTTCGTTTGGATTGAAGGAGGGGGATGGAGCGGGATGGAATGGAAGGGATGGAGTAAGGGATCCCTTGTTTGGTTTATTAAAAAGTGGATGGAATAGGATGGAATCCAGTGGCACCAATTCCACCACATACCACTCAATACCCTCAATTTTGCTCCCCCCAATTTGGGGGGAAGGGAGTGGAACAAAAAAGAGCTGAACAATTAAAAGTATAAAATTACATATATATCATCCCTAAATTTCGTTTCCCGCTTTCTGTTTTCTCTTCTCGGTTTTTTTGTGCACATTTTAGGTTTATTTGGGGCCCTCATCGCTCACACGTTCTCATATGCTGCCTCCAATTTGCTGCTGCACGTTGCCTCCATCTGCTGCTCTACAAGTTCCCAATTCGTGAACAGTAAGTTTCCCTCTTAACATGTCTCTGCACCTCTTCAATTCTTGATTGTCTTTTTCATGTTATGTGTTTCTTTCTGCTTCGTTTTGATTTGCTTTTCTACTTTCTAGTTAATTTTACTGTGGGTCAATCAATTATTGGTTAAATTAGGAAAAGATTTATACACTGGTGAAGCTTCATGCTATAATTGATAATTATTTGATAATTTTTATAGACCTGTACGACTTGAAATTGAAATTGAGAGTACAGGTAGTTTAAGGAAAAGATGATCATATCAAAGACTTGTTTGGTAATTATTTTCAATTTGTTCTCATTGGCAAATCCTTCTTGCCGATTATGAAAACTAAGACAAAAAGCATTGGATTATTTTTATAAAAAAACTTTACAAAGCTAATATATTGGTAGAAGAAGGAATGCTCTTACTTGACAATTTCATATGTATCATCTATCGTGTAAAGTTCCATTTTGTGTCTGAACCTTTCCACAAATTTGGATATGCTAGTTAGGAGATGCTTCTTTAGTTTCCAATTGTTACAAAAAGCTGAGAGAGATAATTAATAAACTCAATGTTGGATCTTGGTGATGATTTTAGTGATGCTGTGTTCTTAATTAATTTTTCATAAGAAAATGACTTATTATTACTTATATTTCCATAGATGACCAATCAAGATATAACATCCACACGGTGGCAGTTGCTTCAAATGATGATGATTCAAATGTCATGCCTTATAATTCTAATGTGTGCATTAAAAATCAAGACTAGAAGATCTCGGATACACTACTAGAAAAAGGACTTTTCACATCAGGGTTTTCACAACGGTGGAAGAAATACCTGATGTGAAAGATAACGCGGTGGCAATATTGAAATTATAGTGAACTTTTATGATAGTTTTCACATCAGTTGGGAATATGTCTGATGTGGAAAATAATTAGTAAAGACTTTTTTACAACGATGAATATAATAACCGATGTGAAAGCTAAACACGGTGGAATTTTTGAAATTTTGATGAAATATATTTAACATCAGTGGTAGTATAACCGTTGGGAAAAGTCTTTCAAGATATCACAAATTCACAAACAAACACTGAATCCCTAATTTGCTTTCACGACCTAAACACCAATTCTCTGAAGCTCTCCTTCCTTCCTTCCACGGCCTCACTTTCAGACCACCGATTCTCTGAAGCTCTCCATCGCCGTCGTCCTCGCCTTCCCATGAATCCTCCTCTAATCCTCGCCTAATCCGCCCGAGTGGCCCGCGATCGTTGGCCACACCGGCACCGATGACGCGAACGAGTTATGATTCAGAGGGTTGCTGCCCTAATCCAAACCCCTCTTCTCCCTCCTCTCCGCCGTCGACCGCCTCTCCCTCGCTCAACAATTTCAAAGGTTTGTCAAGAGCTCACTGACCGCGTCGAGGATCTGGGGCTATAGAAGCTAGGGCATCTTGTTCACAGTGGTGGTGGAAGCGAGCGAAAGAGAAGAAGAATGGAGGGAGCAGAAGAAGGAGTGGAGATGATGCTGGATTCCAAGGACATGCAACAACAGAGCAAAGCCTTCGACAAGCTCACTGAGGGCGTCGAGGATCGCCAGGTCGATTCCACTCGCGTTCAAAAGGTACCTTTCATTCAATCCAACAATACCCTTTTCCCATTCACCTCGCAAAATCGATTCCCTTTTGTTGTTTATGTGTGTTGCGTGTAATGGGTATGCGGTGATTTTGCAGGCCATGGCTTCCATTGCTACACCTGCTGAAGTTGATTGGAACGATTCAGTGTTTTAATGTCCATGTGATTGCAATACATAGTAATATAATCATTATTCTACAACTTAGTGTAGGGTAAAACTGCTGAGTCATAATAGTTCAATTTGTACCTGTGCTATTTCATTTTGGCCTTATGTTTGAAATCCTTTCATCAGAGAATGAAGAAGATCTTTTCATCGGAGACCATGGACATCCCCGACGGCGTGAGCATCAAGGTTGAAGGCCCTCGTGGGGATTTCCAGCTCATCACCGATGAGAACGGCAAGAAGAAGCTCAAGATCGAGGCCTGGTTCGGTACCCACAAGATGAGGCTCATCTATGCCCATTTTCCCATCAATGCTAGCATCACTAATCACAACAAGGGCATCAAGATCCATAGCTTTCTACTTTTCGTTCACCCTAAACCCTATGTTCAACTCCTTTGATGATTTCCGTTAAGATTGGTATATGGGTCAGATAACAATGTTCATTTTCAGTCATCTTAGTTTCTCATTTGCTTGCTTGTTTAACTGGTTAAGTGCTGATCATTTTTTATTTTTTATTAACTTTGAACTGTGCATTTGTGTCAATAATGTGCTTTTTTTCAAGTAATTTAATTTTGCATTCGTTTGTTCGTTTAGTTGGGTAATTCAAGTCTGATTTTTCTTGTTGATTAATTGAACTATGGATTTTGTCATTGTGCGATTAGGTGAGGAAAGTGGATATGCTTGATAGAGTTTCCATTGTGCAATCTGAGAAGGTGAAGGATGAGTTGGTTTTCGATGGAAATGACATTGAGCTTGTTTCTAGGTCATGTGCCCTTATCAATCAGGTACAGTTTTTTTTCATTCTATGGATACATGCTAATGCCTGACTTTGTTGTTGTCTAATTTTTGTCTTGCTTGGATTTTAATTTTGGTTATTTTGTTGTTTTTGTTACATAAATGCCATGTTAAGAACAAGGATATCAGGAAGTTTCTTGATGGTATTTATGTTAGTGAGAAGGGGACCGCATTAATAAAGAAGGTACCTTTTTATCACCTTTTAAGTTCATTGATGATTTCTGTAAAGATTGTAATATATGATAGATAGTAATATTCATTTTCAGTGATCTTAATTTCTAATTTGCTTGTTTGTTTAACTGCTCATTTTGAATTCCTTGCTTTTTTCCTAGCTAGAGAATGATTTTTTGAAGAGAGATAAAAGTGGTGGTTATTTGAAAAGAGTTGTGTGTGAGAGTTATTTCTAGAACTGTTAAGAATCATGGCTAGTTTCATTTAGCTGGAAAACATGTGTATGATCTGAACAAATTCTGGATTTGTTGCTGGAAGGGTAGGCTGGTGTAAAGGCATCCCTATGCTTTTCTGAGACATGTATCTGTATATTTGATTCTATATAGTACTTGATACTTGTTGATAAAGTTAAGAAGAGTAATGTGTATGTTGTGCTTGCCTGTTAGGAAGCCTGAAAGATACTCAAGCGTTTATGTGATATACTCACCCGTTGGCTTAAAAAGAAACCTTTGGAGAACCCATTGATGTGGAGATTATAGGAAGCCTGAGAGATGCTCAAGCTTTTTCTCGTAATCATGCTCACAAAGACACTGGTAATTGAGAGTTGATACATGAATTTTAGCATTCTTTGTATAGAAATTATGTTATCAGTACTATTGCAGCTGGACTTGATGGAATTCGTTTAGCTATTTCTACTGCCACTCGTTTAGCTATATTGATATTGATTCCTCTCCCACATCGGTGACTGTCTCTGGCCAGATTATTTTATGAGGTCTCACATTTACCCAAATCTTTTCTCTTTTTTTTTTATTTGCAAAAACAAGCACTCCTTCATGCTGCTAATTCTGATTACCAAAGTTTCATAATCATCGTTTGCTCATAAAATTCACAGAGCCTCATCCATGTCCATAAAAGCATGATCTGAGTTTTTTTATTGTTGCAGGCCTCAATTGTCATTTTAGAAATTCACATCCCTCACTCCTTAACTGTTTACCTACATCATTTTGTATTTGGCTTTTCATTTTTCTGTCATTTAACAATTTCAGTGTTAGCTGCTTCTTGCTTTTCAATTTTTTATTCTCTTTTAGCCATCCTGATTTAACTCCTGTTTTTAATTTTCAATTGTTTAACCTGCATCTATGTAGAAAAGTTAAGTTTGCAATGGATCAATGTAAATAAATGAGAAAGCTGAAGTTTGTTGATTTAGTTCTCTATTTCTCCCTCATCTTTATTCTTATATTCTTCCATATGTAGGTGGTGAAAAATATCGTTATGGGGAAAAAGATTGGAGCATGTATTTAGTAGAAAGTCTAAATTAAGGGTATGTGTTTATCTAATATCTATACTTGCAGTTTTTGTGCATCAGATTCATTATGTAATGAATGAGCTAGTTATACTGGTTGAGAGATAGTTAGTGCAATGTACTAATGAAGGGTTAGCTAATGAAAATAATATTCATCCACTTTCTCTCATTTCCTTCTATGTTAGGTTAACAGTGTGTGCTACTTCACTTTTTGTAACTAGAACTTTGGAAAGTTAAATTAGTTATGACCTAATTATATGAGCTATTTCTGAATGGAAAATGTGCTAGGTATGACTTTTTAATTGATTCCAAAC
The DNA here is from genome assembly GCF_012489685.1 of Lotus japonicus. Classification (NCBI taxonomy): domain Eukaryota; kingdom Viridiplantae; phylum Streptophyta; class Magnoliopsida; order Fabales; family Fabaceae; genus Lotus; species Lotus japonicus. The sequence continues at coordinate 23,309,935 of NC_080046.1, forward strand.
ATAACTGGTTTTTTTTTTTTAAAAAAAAAAAAAGACTTTTCACATCGGTTTTGGAATAAACCGATGTGAAATGTGTAGTTTTCACATCGGGTATTTGATTCCACCGATGTGAAATACACGTACAGATTTAAAAAAGAAATTACTAAACAGACTTTTCACATCGGTTGCGGCATAAACCGATGTGAAATGTGTAGTTTTCACATCGGGTATTTGATTCCACCGATGTGAAATACACGTGCAGATTTGAAAAAGAAATTACTAAACATACTTTTAACATCGGTTGCGGCATAAACCGATGTGAAATGTGTAGTTTTCACATCGGCTGTGTACCCGATGTGAAAAGGTGTGGACATACCACATCACCTTTGCTTACATCGGTTGTATACCCGATGTGAAAAGTACTTTTCGCCCGATGTGAAAAGTACTTTTTGTAGTAGTGATACCTTCTAGAATCATAATACATAGAGATAGAGTAAGAGATGAAATAATGAGACAAATTGTAGGCAATGATCGATGTCGTGATATAATTCGTATGGGTCCTAAAGCTTTCATAAACTTGTGCACAATATTAAGAGAGCAAGGTGAACTTCAACATACACGAAGAGCGACAATTGAAGAGCAAGTAGCAAAATTTTTGTACATTGTAGGGCACAATGTCAGAAACCGTGTAATGTCCTTTTTCTTTAGACGCTCTGGAGAAACTGTTAGTCGTCATTTTCATAGAGTGTTACAAGGTGTAATAGAGTTGGAGGAGATATATTTGAAACAGCCTGATGGAACACATGTTCCTCAAGAGATACTTGACAACCCTAGATTCAACCCGTATTTTAAGGTAAACATATATTTGCATGATATACTTTAATTTTTCATTACCAATTAGATATCACACGTGTTTAACTACATAAATGAATGTCAGGACTGTGTTGGAGCAATTGATTGTACACACGTGCGTGTTAAAGTTCCAGTAGAACAGGCCCCTAGGTATCGTGGAAGGAAAGACTACCCCACACAAAATGTTTTTGCTGCATGCTCTTTTGACCTAAAATTTACATATATCTTTCCTGGGTGGGAAGGAACAACATCAACTCAAAAAAAAAATCATCCTTGCTTGCTGCATTTTACACAACTACTTGATGGGTGTAGATCCAAATGAGAATTTAATAGATGAGGTACAACGTGAGGTTGCAAGTGGAAGTGGTTTACAAGAGGGTCATCAAGCTCATAGAGAAGATAATGATGATTCAACTAGAGGAGAGTTAATTAGAGACAATGTTGCAGCACATATGTGGCGAGATTACTAAAAATTTGCTTTCATTGGTTGTTAGTTTTTTTAGTTATGTATTTTGATATACTTTTGTTGGTTTCTAATTTTCCGTACTTTTATTTATAATGCTTGGATTGATTTTTAGTTTGAAATATGTACCATTTTGTTTTTATGTTCATTATTAGTTTGAAATATGTATTATTTTGTTAGATTATATGTGATTCATTTTTAATTAGTTCAGACATGGAAGACAATATAAAGATGGCAAAGAGACCTAAAGTTGGTGAAACAGTGAGTTGGACAACGTCTATGAATGCGGTTTTGATTGATGCATATTTGCATGAACAAACTTCGGGGAATAAAAATGGCAATTGTATGACAACAAATGCAATGGACAACATTCTACAAGAACTACAGAAACACTTTCCAGACAAACCTATTTCTAAAGAAAATATAAAAGATCACATGAAGCAGCTAAAAAGGAAGTTCAATCTTTGTTATGATATTTTTAAGAATGGCCTAAGTGGATTTGCATGGGATCCAACAACAAGCATGTGGATTGTTGAACCTGAAGTGTGGGATAGTTTTTATTTTACCTTACATATTGATCATTTTCCAGGTAATACTTAGTTTAATTTTCTTTAACTGCAGGCTAATCCTAAAGCTGCTGAATGGAGATACAAGCCTAGCTTATTTTATGAAAAACTAGCTCAACTTTTTGGAAAAGATCGAGCAACTGGAGAGCATGCAGAAACAACAGCTGAAATTAGAGCAAGAAGAGCCACGAGTGGTGGGATCACCATAGAAGACATTGACAACTTGGTATCCGCCAATGAAGCTACTATAGAGGGATTTGATGTAGATGAGGGAGTTCCTCTTCACTCCTCTCCTGTAAGCTGGCTTTCTGCTGCACGTTCTCAAGATGTGAATTCTGCTAGGCCTAAGAAGCGGGCAAAAAAAGTTGTGGAGGATAATATAAGTGTGGGTGATCTTGGGAAATCTTTGAAAGAAATGGTTGAGCTGTTTAAAGTGAACACGGTTGGGCTTAACAAGAAACAAAATAACACTAGTGATGAAGATATTTGGGCACAATTAGTGGACATAGGCGTTGAACCAGCTTCCTTGCTTGATGTGTATGTGCACCTCGTTAAACATCCTGATGATTTCAAAGCTTTTAATGGAGTTCCGCCTCAGATGCGCAAGGAGTTGCTGCATCGTCTTGTGCCAAACTATTATCCTAGTTATTAGCCTATGAATTTTTATGTTTATAGTTAGTATGCAATAGTTCGTATGCAAACAATGGTAAGGGGTTTTTATAATAAGGGTAATATTGGAAGGAAAATAATTAAAACCCATTCCATTCCGTCTACTGTCCAAACAATAGAGTGGTAAAGTTATTCCGCTCCATCATAAAGTGTCCAAACAATGGTAAGGGGTTTTTATTCCGTTCTATCTCATTCCATTCCGTTCCATTCCGTTCCGCTCCATTATGTACCGTCAATCCAAACGAAGCCTGAGAAAGCATGTGTTTCATTTAAAAAAAAAAAGCTTTAGCGACGGAATTAAGAAATTTATGACCCGTCGCTAAATTACTGACGGGAGTACATCAGCGACGGTTATTCTCCGTCGCTAATTTCCAAGATAAGATATTAAAATAATATTAGCGAGGGAATCAGCGACGGAAATCCAACGAGGTTACTAATCTGTCGCTAAATTTTAAACATCATTTTGAATTCCAAAACCACGAATCCGTCGCAAATTCGTTGTATTCTATCGCTAACAACGAGTGATTATTTTCCCTCGCTAAAATCTCTCGGTAAATCACATTTTTTAGTAGTGTTGTTATCCAAAAATAAAGTCAAAGTTCGAAAGATTTCGAAGAAGAGAACACCATCATATATGCAAAACGTGAATCACTTTGAACCATGGAGTTATTTTTATATCAGAAATAGACAACATCATGATATTAATTTATATAGAGAGACGGGCTCGAACTTATATCAAACAATAATTACAAAAAGCTGGAAGTACACAACAAGACAAGAAAATATTCTCCAATTCCAAGTTTGCTAAGAAAGGATAAAATTACAAAGGCACTGTCTTTAGTGGAGCTACGTTCATACAAAGATAGCGCGCAAATGAGTGTTGGAAGATAGAACTTCAGCAACTAATTAGCATCTCCAAGAGGCCTTATGCCTCTTATCCATAATTTTATTGACAGAAAAACAAGCAAGAGAAACATTATTTCTCACAATCCATAAATCTCAAATGACTGCATAGAATACTAATAAAATCCAAGTTGTATCCCAAATCGACCCACATTAGCGGCTGAGAGATAAAAAAAAAAGAGAGAGAAAAAAAGAAAAAAAAAAGAGAAAATGATTATGAATGTATCATTATCCGTTGACTTTTCTACAGTTGGTCCTGATCTCTCCTGCGTTTCCGGTAAGAGGCTTCGGCTTCATGTTACCCATCTTGATCATGGAAGCTTTAAAATGTGCAGCGAAGTAAAACGAGTTCCTGCTGTATTGCTGCACCAACTTGTCACTTTCACTACCATCTCCCTTGTAAAGCTCTTGATCAGAATGAAGGAGACCCCTTTTACGAAGCAAAGCCGTGTAGTAAGAAGTATCAAATGTTATGGGAGTGGCGCGATCTAGTGCTGCCAAGTTGTTAAATCCACCAGTTCTAGGGCATGTCCCTTTCAAAGAAGATGCAAACTTGCGGTCTATGTTGGTGTCGTTGTAGATCCTGTCCCTAAAGGTAGTGCACTTTGCAAATCCAATGGTGTGGGCACCCGAGAGAGCTACGAGATCCTTAAGGTCCAGCCCATGAGACTGAAATTTGGAAAGAAGCTCAGAGAAACTGGAAAATGGAGCAGGAAGATTGGAGACTACGGCATCCTTGCTTGCAGTTCTTGCATCTCTTCTTCCTAGTAACACTTTGTACCAATAGAGTTGACCTCCTAGCTGTAAAATAAAAAACCACACTAATGCTCTGTTTGGATGCAGAGGTAAAAATGAGCGGAAGGAATATAAGTGGAAAGAATATAAGAGGAAGGAATATAAGAGAAAAATGAGATTATTTTGAAGTTGTTTGGATTGAGAGAAAAAGAATGGGAAATGAAAGGAAAAGTGAGAGTGACGTTTACATAATTACTATATTGCCCTTTTATACAAATCCTTAGAACAATTTTTATCTCACTTTTCAAAGTTCATATATCAATTATTAATTTATCCCAGTATGAATTTAATAATTTTATAAATATTAGTACAGAAATTTAATACTTTTATTTAGATTTATGAATTTTAAAAAGATAATAATATATATATTATTTTATAAACTTATTTAAAAAATTGTAATAGCATCCCACTTGCTTAATTTATGCATATACAAGAAGAAAAACTTTTAGTAATTAGCTATGTGATCATGATACCCATGAAATATAATAGTTCAGAACCGGTTTGTTTTTTTGCCACCGTTCATGAAGTAAAAAACGTGGAACAAGAAAACACAATTTAACAAGGGTTATATTGTGCATTTTCATGGCAAAGATGGACGGAAAACTTTTTTGTGGGGTCTACATGTCAGTTTTCCCTCCCCCATTATTTTCATCCGATCCAAACTGATCAAGATTCCCTTTTACTTCTGTTTTCCCTCCCCTCCTTATTCCTTCCTTCCCTTTTTCATAGAAACAAACACAGTGTAAGTTAGTTTCTAGTGTTTGCCATACAACCTTGATTGGTGAACACCACTTTTGGCAGACACCATTAGCGACGTCGCCGACACCTATATTTTGTGACGTTTCTCCTTATCCCATTATAATAATAAAAACTATCAAAAACTACAATTGTCAATGGGTGTCTGCTAAAAGCGGTGTCCAACCGCTATGTTCATCCATCATGTCGGTCATCATTAACTACAGAAGAAAAATGAAGTGAGAGAAGGTAATTTTTTGAAGATGCTTACAATGGCTACAGAATCACGAGCAGCTATTGCTAAGATATCTGCACATGACACCACGGGGCTTTTGCAAGCTCTATCAACTGCTGCTTTAATTTGATCAACCACATCAAAACCTCTAATTGAACCAATATTTGGTAGGGCTGTCTTTTCGCCTATTAAGTTTGGGGTATCATCCAGCAGAACTGATCCATCACATCCCTATATATATGGTTAAATTTGCACAATTATACATCAATTTCTGGCCACAATATTAATGGGTTAAATATGGTTTTTGTCCTTAAGTAACATATTATAATCTAAATGATCCTTATAAAAAAAAAAGTTCATAATTTTTAGTCTAAATTTTTTTTATTGAAAATAGTCATTATGACATCATTAAATATGTTTTACTCATTTATCAACTCACGTGGCAATCCTAATAACATAGAAATGTCAATGTTGAATTATCACATCAGTTTTAGTCCTTTCAAAATATTATTTTATCACATTTAGTCCTTTCAAAATTCTCTTATCAAATTTAGTCCTTCCAATTTTTTTATTGAGTGAATTACTTTGAATTACTAGCATAACCACATGTTTAAGTGGTGGACCTTAGACAAAGTCAAACTTTAATTAAATATTTAATATGGTTACCAAATGGACAAAAATATATATGAAAAACATCTCTAATTAACTCACATTGACAAAACAGTCATGAAAGAACAAACGAAGTAAAGAAGCTCCCATGCGTCGCTCACGTAAAATTGCTCGCTGAACAATTGACTTAACGATGGGCAGTGCCTGTAACACCCCGATTTCGGTGGCGTCACTTTAGTAACCAACAATAAACTTAATGCGGAAAAACGTGAATAATTTTTTTTTTTTATAATAACTAAGACAAGACTGAATTAAATAAAACCCAAAAGCGAAAGGTAATAAAACTATAATACAATATATAAACAGCCCCCGCTGTAAGTAACAACCTCGTCACGAGTAACCTCCAGTGACGGAAAGAAAAGTGTAGCGCCCGAAGGCAATATGTACAGACTGAAAGTAAAGGTGAAGTGTCCGCAACACCATCCCTCAAAACTGAGAATAAGCTGGTCCATCGGCCTGAAACAAGACCTCCTAAGTCCAACCAACTCTCTGTGATTCCTGTAAAGAAACCACACAAAAAGCTATAGGTGGGAAACTACCCTGTCCCCAAAGAAAACAAATGATGTTCAGAGCTAAGACTCTACTCCTACACTAATCCCATCTCGAGGAGCTCACACCAGCACTAAAACCAACATGCTAGCATGATCGTCGTCCGAATCTGAATTCAGAACGACCTAGTCTAAGTACACCATCCGTCCTCCTCTCGCTACCGCGATGCGCTCCTGTTCCAGTATCTCAACTCTAGTTCCCCCCGAAGGGTGAACCATCATGATCTAGTCCGCCGTGGACATCTGACAAAGGGCGTTTGTCCGCCAAAGCACACACAGAAGACGCGAGGGTCAACTCCAAAGAATTATGTAAATAATAACATCGATAGATACAGATAATAGAATAGCCACTTAGGCTTATAGCTAGGGATAACATCCTTGGGTTACATATTCCATAACGAACATAAATGACAATAAAAACACTTAACATGTTCCAAATAGGATTAACAAATAACAATCACATTCGACAACTAAGTCAGTATGCATGTTGCATGAAATGATATGCAGGTTAACCCAGTCAACCAATATGCAATTCGGAACGGATGGACATCAACGGATCAGCCCTAGCACCAGCCACGGTGGGACCATTTCGGCCCGCGTGCCTCTTACTCCAACATCAGCGGTAGTCAGATCAGCCGTAACCCGTAGGTCTGCCATTTCGGTCTGCTACAAGAGACGTCTACAAACGCTCTTACACGGAAATCCGGGTCTTATGACCATTTTGGAATCCGACGAGGTCCAGAGTACGTCCTGTGTTAATACCCCATTAATGTTGCATGAATGCAGGATGATTAGTCAAACAACGTCTCCGAATCTCACTCGACACGTCGCCACGTGTTCTAGCTAAATTAAAGTCTCTAAAAGCTTACCCTAAGGTAAAGTCGATTCAGCGACAAAAGACACTTCTTTCCACAACACACATTCTCTCATGATGATCTCCAAATCATCCGACTCATCTCAATCCGATGGTCACAACTGCTCAACGAGCACAGAGTATCACACTCTCGGAAACTAACGGTTTCCCGGACTTATCCCCAAGATAGCCCAACAACATAGCTGCTCCAACAGCACAACAACAAACACTGCTCCAACAGCCCCACAACACCTACATACTCGAAGCCTCTCAACTTTCTCAATACTGGGATCCGACGACACTTCTCGTTTTCCAAAACTAAGATTTGACTTCCACGCCTTCCTTTCGAGTTTATTATCATTAATTAAAGATTTAGAGGTTGTTTAATGTCTTATGAGTTTTCTTTACAAAATACTATCCTTTTAGTCTTATCGCAAATCCTATCAGTTCTCGGGATCTCCTAATCCCCAAATGACTCCAGAGAATGTCTCGATCCATAAACATCCTAACAAGGCCCGATGCTCATTCGTCCTATCAAGCTTTCTCAAAACTCTCAAAATAAAATCGGCATGACCTGCCCGCTATTCTCACCGTTCAGAAACTTAGATTTCATTGCATAAGTTTAAATAACTCAGCACAATCAATCAACATGTCATATATCAATATATTAAGCAATAACCACATAGCACTTAGCATATAAGGCATGCACCACACATCCTAAATTACCCACATAGCACAAAGCATGTAAGTCAATCTCAAAAACATTCAGTAGATGAATCATCTACATTGTCAGCCGAAGCCTCAGAAAACATTTTCCAATCACACACAATCCAGTGCATAAACAGTAAACAATGTCGAAAACATCGACCCTAAGCATTAACTAGAGATTCAGTGAGAAGCCCTCACCTGTAGGTTCTCCAGAATGATCGTCTAACGCTTCCTCGCAAGCAAAGCCTTGTTCCTCGGGAAACTCTTCAAAAGCACCTTTAGAACAAAACCACAGAAATCAATCAAAATCTATCGGAAACTAAGCTATCAATACTTACTAAGGTTACACGAAGTAATCTATACTCTAAGGTACGATAATCTAGCGCGAAAGACAAGTTTTCGGAAAAGGAAATTTTCCTCCTCCCCCCTAATAGGTTCGGCCACTTTTCACAATTAGGAGACTCGATTTTTCTTCGATCAAACTTGGTTCCTATGCTATCATTAGCCGTAACTAAGGGTATTCTGAACTCGGAAAAATTATCGGATCAAAAACTGTCGCAGGGGTATTTTGGTCATGATTTTTAACTTAGAAATTTCAAACTGAAATCCCAAAAACCAAATTTGACAGGGACGTTACTAACGACGTTTATGACAACTAATCCTACTAGCATTAAGCTAAGGCGATAGTTTTCAGCCTAAAGGTTGAAGCTTTACTCCAAAAACTCTAAAAATGGGTATTTTGGGCTAAAATTGATTCCGGCGGAATTCCGGCGACATAACGGAAAATCTAACCCGGCAGAAGTGATCTTGGGCACATAAGGAAGAGGTTTAAAATCAGAAATGAAATATTCAGGATAGTTTTGCAAAAACCCATAAACTATCAGCTCAGAAAAGTCTACAGAAAAGCTATGGAAAAAGCGATCAGAGGTAAGGATTAGCGACTATACCTCGAAACCTTGAAGCAGCAACTGATTGATCGACGATCAAGCAAGTAATGAAGAAAAGCTCTTCTTACTCTTCCTTCTATGGAGCTCGCGGCCTTGGAGAGAAAATGGAGGAGTTTTGTGTTTTTTTCTCACTTGTTTGCTATATATAGAAGATGGAAATTCGCGGGAAAATGAAAGTTTCGCGAATCTGATTTTTCCGGCGTCATTCTCCGTGAATTCTAAGATACGTTTTGGCAAAAGAATTCCAAAACTAAAAAGATGTCTCCTTGTATTTTTGGCAACTAATGCATAGTCGGTGTAAAACTATTTTACCCGATAAGTTGCTTTTTGCATCAAATGTCGGAATGGAAAACTTCCTTCTGAAGAAAGATTGAAATCATCAAGAGAAATGGGTGTACGCGTGTAGAATCTTCATTTGAAGCTCTGAATAGAAAAAGTCTTCATTGTCGGTTGATTCTAGGGTTTTGAAATACCAGGGATTCGGTTTCGGCAAACTTCCGATGATTGGAATCGGACGTTCTTAGATCCTAGAGTTTCGCCTCGAAACGATTTTGATATATGGAAAAAGAGAAGTTCTAACATTTCTCTGAAGATTTTTGGACTAAAATCCTACAGTGTTCCAAGGGTGGAACATAGTGTTATTTCCTAAGATTCTTGTCCTAGGTTTTTAAAGCGAATATTAGTCGTGCTATAACTTAAATCGACTTCGATACAATCCTCAGACTTTTCCTGAACTTTCTCCTTCACATATTTATTTCATTTGGTAAACTCTAGTTCAGGTTTCCCTTCACGATACATCAACCCTAATCGTGAATATGATTCTATTTACTTGACACAAGCTTAAAAACTTGGGCCTTACAGTGCCTGAGGACAAACTTGATTGTAAAAGTTAGGAGAAAGTGTTGTAGCATGGGAAGAGATTGTTAACATGGCAAGAAGCATAAGTAAACAGTAGTGAACAATATGAGAAGCCATTTTTTTTGTGATGTTTAATCTGGGATAGTGTGTTATTGATTTGTGAATTTTACATCTTGCTATGAGAGAGTTTATATAGAGAGTGATTAGTAACAAGTAGCTGATCTATTCAGCTTACTTAGCTTGCTTGAGTTATCAACATAATATAATATTTTTAGTTCATGTTGTTTTAGTCCAACTGGATTTTGTTAGCTCAGTACCGTTGACCCAAACCACGGCCATGAAATGTTCAAATATTGCCCCCACACGGCTTTATCCTTCGCATGGAATTGAATTATCCATTCATAATGCACAAAAGAAAATGACAATTTTATGGGGACCATATTAAAAATCGATTTATTCATGAACTATTCCTCCGTTTTTTTGTATCTGTCACTTTAAGGTCTTGACACATGTATTAAGGAATAATATTAGCGGCCTAAACTAGCACGCCCCCCTCCCTCACCCTCCCCCCCCCCTTGTCTCTTCTCTCTCTCCTAATTAGAATTTGCTTGGGTGGCCGCCGCGCGACGACAATCCTCCCTCTCGTTCCCCTTTCGTTTGGCGTTCCTATTTTGGCCTTTCATGTAGCTTCCTCTTTCACCCTTCAAAGTGGAGATGCGAGAGTCCATTTTTGTTTGCTATGGAACGACGTACGGATTATGTGTGGTACAGGCTCTTCTAGCAAATCTAGAGCAGATCGACACTAGTTGGAGCGCACAAGCATGGTTCTTTCTGGTCTCACCCTATCCTAGTCTCTACAGGTTCGTGCTCTGCTCAGTTTGCTTTGTCCGTCGATCGTTGGTGGGTCTGTTTGTCCTTGCCTTTCGGCTCCGACACAAAGGTTTATCCAACTCCTTTTGTCGCCATTGCTCGCTCCTGCTTCTTGTTGTCGTTGATCGTTTTATTGTGTGGTGATTTTGTATTTTGTTCGAGTTAGGTTGGTGTTGGGGCTGTTTAGCTGTGGTGTGCTGGTTCTGCAGGGGTTCGAGTTTTGGTCAAGGTGTCTTTGGGGCAGTAGAGCTTGGTGTTGCTTCAAAGAGATTCAGTTTGGATCGAGATTGGCGGTGGTGGTTGTGTAGCGAGGTTGGGTTGTTGGTCGAGGCAAAGTTTCCACGCCTCAATTTGGGCTATTGGTTTCTTTGCAAGTCGCGACAGTAGTGTATCTTGTAGCGGAGTTCGATTAGCTTTCTGGCCTGCGAAGTGCTGGTGTTAAGGGTGGGGTGGCTGATAAGTAGTTTTAATTTTGTGAGGCAAGGAAATTCAGTGGAGTGGGTGTGTGAGGTTCACTAGATTTTCATTGGGTTTGAAGTTCTTGGTGTAGTGATTCTTCGTTTGTTTCGGCGGTACTTCTTTATTCTTATTTAGCTTCTGCTCATGTAAGGCTAGGCAGATTTGAGCTTTGAGTCGTGGTTGGTTTTTTGGTTCTGGGTGGGTTGTTTGCCTCTTTCTTGGCGTTTTTCTCGTTGTCTATATTTCGTTGTCGCACCTCTCTGCGTCTTTTACTTCTAGTACTCTTTGAAGCGCTACTCATTGGGTTTATGGTTCTTCACTCAGGTTTTCGGCCGCTCACTAACGTCGTGGCTCATCATTTGAAGATGAATGTCTCTTTGGCGCTCTTCTTTGTCTTGGGTTGTTTTCGGGTTTATGTCATTTTGGTAGGTGTTTAAGCATTCGTTTTTGCTTGTGGGGGTTGTGTTTGTGTTGCCAACAACTTTTTTTAGGTTGTGGTTGGGTTTTCAGCAACTTTTAGTACTCATGTTGAGGGGTTATTTCTCCACAATATTGATAATATTTTAAAAATTTTAAAAATTATGGAATGGTATTAATATTCTTGCATAAACCTATCAAGATTATTACATAATTTTCTAATATAGTAATTTATCTCTTTTATTAATTCCGACCTTTTAATTGTCTTATCATCATTAAGTTAAGAGTACAATTAATAAAACATAAGAATACTTTGAAATTGTAAAATTAAACTGACAGATTGTAAAAAATTGAGGGAAAATAGGAAAAAAATCGAATAATGATTGATATATAATAGAGCAGTTGAAGGTTTTTTTCTAGTAATATTTAATGTATGTTTATTCACAAAATATTTTTTATGTATTATAATTCATTTACTGAAACTTATTATTAGATTTTCTTAGTGCACGACCGACAAAGACAAAGCAAAATTTTAAGCCAAAAGTTTATATATATATATATATATATGAGTAAAATACACTTACCCCCTCAAGGTTTGCTAGAAAAACACTCCACCCATTCTTATGTTAACTCCATCTAAAAGATGCTAACGGAATATTCCATTCAAATCAAAATTATTTAATGTAAACTTATTTTTTCATTTCTTTTTTTTTTCTGGTTATTTTTTATTTTATTTTTTTCAAAAAAAAACATCACTTTCAAATAAAAATCGTTTAACGTCAGTTCCATTTAAAAAAAAAGCGTTAGTTTCAACAAAAAAGAATATAACATCACAATTACTAGTAATACCCAGTTTATAAAGATTTTTATAAATAGTGAATTATATAAAAATATTTCGAAATTAATTTCATACTAATTAAAATTTCCCCAAATAAATACTAATTAAATTTCTTTTTCTTAGATTTATAAAAAAATGTTGCTTATGAATTCATTGAGTAATGTATGGATATTATTTAATAAAATTCTCTTATCATATATCAATAACATCCCTCATTTTCAATTACTAAAAGTAATATATACTTTAACATTTAACATGTTATAACCAACGCGATCATATTATCCAAATTAATTAATTAATTAAAATAATAATATAACTTTATATTCTTTTATGGAGTGGAAGTTTAACGTACTTTTACCATAAGTTTTAATTTAAAACTATTTCATACATATTTATTCTTGAATTATTTTATAAAATGGTTACTTTATATACCAGCTCCAACAGTATGTAAGCATTGAGAATATTTGTTTGGTCAAATATTAGAAAGTGACGTTTTTTTCTGGAAAAAAAAAATAACTAGATAAAAAAAAGGAAAAATAAGTTTACATTAAATAATTTTGATTTGAATGGAATATTCCGTTAGCATATTTTTGAATGAGGTTAACTTGATAAAATGAGAGGGGTGGAGTGTATATTTTGAATAAAAATGGGGTGGAGTGTTTTTCTAGCAAACCTTGATGGGAGTAAGTGTATTTTACTATATATATATATGTATAACTTATAGTGAAGAAATTTGTAAGAAGCTTCTCCTCAAGATTTGAGTAATTACCACCATCATTCCTTCGGAATATAGATATTAGAAAAGACAATTTTCACAGAATCTTTGAGACACGGTTCTTCCCCTCCACCCTTCCCAAGACAAACACACAAGAGGAAGAAAAAAGAATAAAAATAACCTAAATGGTGTGAGTAATAAAGAAAATTAAATTTGAATGAGTTTGAAAATAAATTATGGGGTAAGAGAATTTTCGGGTAAAAATTGCAATTACATCTATATATTGATATTTAAATTAAGTTCGACATTTTTCCTAAAAAGGAGTTTTTCATGGTAAGGTTTTAATGAGACATAATTTATATAATCTTTCTCTAAGGAGGTGGTGGTGGTGGGTTATCCTCTAGTTGGAGGTTCATTAGTGTTGATTTTGTATAAGTTGTTACCCTTGATTTTCTTTCTTACCTTTTATCCTCTTGTATTGGGTTGAAGTACCCCTTGTACTTCATTTCAATATATTTCATTGCTTATAAAAAATAATTCGAAAATCCACTTAAGAGGGGTACGTGTTCTCATGCTTTGAAGCTTTCAATAATATTGTTCATTTTCTAAGAAAATCCCAAATAATAGATATTTAAAATGAGATCATCATTTGAACAGGTAATTTAATTTAAGCTTTCATTCTCTTGCTCACGATCGAATCACTTAATCATATAAATTTGGTGAATGATAGTAGAGATCGAGGTTATATATATTATTACCTTTTCATATAGAATGTTTTTGTTCAAACCATGTCAACTATGAACATATCAAATGATGATCAGAGGAATTTTTCAAAAAAAAAAATATGATGATCAGAGGCAGCCAAAGCCAACTTGTTTTGAGGAAACACATTTTAAAACTAATTGCAGGCATGTTGCATACTGTCTATTATATTATTTATGAATATGATAAGCACATACTAAAAAAATTAACCAAGTAAAGTTGAATCATTCAGTTAATTAAAAAAGTAATTATAACTTGTTGAATCATTCTCACGGGAATTTTTAACAGTTATCTCTTGAAGAGTGTATATATAGTTAAGGGGTGTTCTTATAGTAAGGTGTATGCTTTATTCAAAGATTTTATTTCACACCAAAATTGTTGAGATGAATCAAACATGTATCACTTAATTATGATTCTATAATAACAATTGATTTCAAAAAACTATATGTCGGGAAACTATTTTCTTTTTTTTTTCAAAAAAACTGAAATTGATTTAACTTAATAAATAAATGGGTTAAACCTGTTTTCCGTCCCTGAACTTTAAGCGAGTTTTGATTTCCGTCCCTCGCTGGAAAATCTTCCAAACGTCATCCTCAAACTCAATTGTTTGTACGGAAATCGTCCTTGCCGTCGATATACCTCCGGAAGTCGTGCACGTGACCATGCCACGTCATTCAATGAAATGACATGGCGCATTTAAATAAAAAAAATTAATTTTTTTTGTTTTTTAAATTTTAACTAAGCCCCCAGATTTTAACCTAAATAATCCTAAAACTAATTAACCCTAAAACCTAATACAGTAATTGACATTTACCCCTAATTATTCACCCCTCTCTCAACCCACCCTTCAATCTCTCCCACTCGAAACCTACCTTCTCTCCCAGACGAAGCACTGTGAAGGAGGCAACGACGAACTTGGACGGCGACGATGGCGAGGAAGGCGACTGCAATCGACGGCGACGTAGGCGAGGTTAGTGTGTATCTTTGGTTTGGGTTCCTCTGCTCTGCCTATCTCTTTCGCAGTTGAACATGCTTTCTATTTTTAGCATGAATTGTTCGTAGGGTTTTGGTAGGGTTTTGATTGTGTAGAGTCATGCATTCTTGCATTGGGTTATTGTTGATCAATTTGTAGACCCCAATTTGTAACCTCATCTGTCATCCTTTGTCCTTTCTATTTCTAGCATGATGTTGCTTAACCCTACACGTAATTAATCTTGATTATGTTGCTTAATGTAGGATGGCTTTCAAAGCCATTATTCATCACTCTGAAAAATTTGTTGAGGAGCCAAGATTGCACTACCTAGATGTCATCTAACAATGTGGATGCTGAAACTGATAGGTGGATTTTTTTTGAGTATCTTGATGTAGTTGTTGAGCTGGGGTATACAAAAGGAAAGTTCAAGGTGTTTTGGATGAAAGACGAGGACTATGCAATTCATATTTTCAGGCCTTTGTTGACCGATAAAGAGGTAATGGAGTTGGGTGAATATGCTGAAAAGAG
The DNA here is from genome assembly GCF_012489685.1 of Lotus japonicus. Lineage (NCBI taxonomy): Eukaryota > Viridiplantae > Streptophyta > Magnoliopsida > Fabales > Fabaceae > Lotus > Lotus japonicus. The sequence continues at coordinate 23,325,277 of NC_080046.1, forward strand.
GGGGGAAGTGCATCTGTTTATTATGAATGATCCTGAAGAACTGCCAGCTACTCCAATTGATCTCCTCCGGGTACTTGATGGTTCAAAGAAGAAAGTTCAATCAAATGAACCAAAGAACAAGGACAAGCAGTTGGATGGTCCAAAGAAGAAAGGGAAGCAAGTGATTGTGGATGCTCCAAAGAAGAAAGGGGAAACAAATGAACCAAAGAACAAGGGGAACCAAGTGGCTGTGGAGGCTCCAAAGAACAAGGGGAAGCAATTGCAGTTGTGTTCCGGTATGGAACCGCAGACTTAGGCTAACCAATTTAGAGAGCAAGCGAAAGTAAACAAAGCGAGTAAAATGCGTGAAATGATAGGTCCCCGCCGCTTGGGCGATCCTCTTTTATTTATAGCTTGGGTTTTGGTCCGGCTGGACCATGGGTTGCCCGGCCCATTTGATACATAAGTTTTAGTCAGCCCAATTACTTCGTCTCTACCAGACCACAAGCCCTCAAGACACTAAGACTTTGTGTAAGGCGAAAGTGTCTTTGATAAGCCCTCAGCTATTTACATCACATAAAATGTCAATAAAGGCGTATAAATTCAAATACTTATAAACCTTAACAAACACCTAATGAACATCATCTTTGCGTGTTGAATCAACTTGTCACATCCACTCAGCTGTCACTTCATATGCCCTTACTGTGGCGGATTTCAAAGCCATTATTGCTTTTCCTGCCATAAATACATCAAGTAGATATCCTGCATATTTTTGGGAACTTGGTGCTACAACAGTATCATGCGTTTTAAAACTCCATTAATACAATCATCAAAATGGAAGTAAATGCAATAAAGCTGTTATTGAATGTATAAGCGAAAAGTTGTATCTTTTCTCGAAACGTCAACAAATTTGAAACGTCACATCCCCCGGGCTAAAATACCCCCTCAGTCTACCCCTGCAACAAATCTCATCCCTTCAATATTCAAATTTCTCCTACCAACGTGTCCTTTTGATCCAATCGTCAAAACCCGTGCCTCGGGCCCACGTATGAAGGCACGCGTCCATTCGCTCACCATTTACCTCACCCTTTCATCTTCATTCTTTTGTCTATATAAAGTCTAAAATTTCTACCCCACTTCCACACTTCATTCTTCCATATTCCTATTCTCCCTCTTACCATAGCTAACAAAAATTCAAACTTTTAGTCCTTCCTATTAAGTTCACTCGACGTTTACCATTTTCCACCCACATTTAGTGACACCATCTCCAGAAAGCATTCGAATCTTCATCGTTCCCAGGTAAATCCTTCTTCCCTTTTCCTTCTGCATAGTTACTACTTTACATGAACATTGGGGCATTTTCAAACCCAGAAACTTGAACTTTCTTCAACCCAGAAACTCATTATAAATCTTGAACTCTCTTCAACCCAGAAACTCATTATAAATCTCTTGCATGCTCGGTCCTACAACTTAACCCAACTCCTACCTTCATCTTACTGTTCTAAAATTTTTACTTTCAGGATTCCTTCTGAAAAAATGGCTGCCAAACGAACACGTAGGGAAACTTCGCCACTTAATGTTCAAACCACTACAGACTCTTTATGGGTTTCTAGTAAAATCAAAAAACAGTTTTCTAAAATCAATTCCTCAAAAGCTGTCATAGACTTAGTTACCAAATATAACTTTAGAAAAGATGGCCTAGATGCCCACCTGGATATACTTCCCTGTTCCCCTGACGAACCATGTTGCTTTGGACAGCCAGATAACCAAGGGCGAAACTTCACTTACCTCTTTGAAAGCCTCTTTTCCGATTTGAAGTACGAACTCCCATTTTCTGATTTCACCTGTTCTATTCTAACCCTGCTAAATGTAGCCCCTACCCAACTTCATGGTAATGCGTGGGCTTACTTGAAAGCCTTTGAAGTCCTCTGCTTAACCTTAGGCATCGAACCCACTAGCAACAAATTCTTTTATTTTTTTGAAACCTGTGGACGCAATGTTAGGGGAGAATATGTTTCGCTCGCTACAGCTAGAGGCTTGGGGCTGTTTACCCTTTTCAAAAGTCATTACAAACATTTCAAAGGAAAGTTTTTCAAACTCCGTGAGTCTGATCGGTGTAAGGATATATTCTACTTCGATGATGGAAGCCCTCGATTCCTTTTTTATTGGACGAACCAATATGAGGTAATCATCAAAATTCCTGATGACGCATTGACACCTGAGGAACTAGTTGATTGCCGATTTCTGTCAAACCTAGGATTAAACCTTAATGATTTTATGACCGCCCTTTCTAAAAATCAAGTGGGTGTCTACATTGGTAAGGCATCCTAACTTACATTTTCCTTTCCTGCCTCACCTTATGTTTGTTGATATTTTAATGTTCCTCACTTGTTGCAGGCAAAATGGCTCGCCTATCAGAGGAGGATATCCTTCGTTTCCGTCGTGAACAACAAGCTGCACGAGAAAAAAGGAATCCCTCCAAGTCGCTCGCTGATCAAGACACTAGCCATTCCGACACTGAAACGGGTCGCCCTACTAAGAAGAAGAAGAAGAACGAAGATCCGGCCTCTGCCAAAAGCAAAATCATCAACCAAACTTCTCTGGAACAATTTATGGGCAAAAGCGGTGCTCTGGAGGCGAACAAAGGATGTTCATCAAGCGGTCCGCCCCCTTGCTGGAAGAATTTATTGAAGGAATTTGAAGAATTGTCTTCAACTGAAGTAACTTCACTGTGGGACTCGAAGATGGTCTTCAACTCTCTCGTGGAAACAAACTTAGTGTTTGAGGCGGACCGGGAAAAGATGAGAAAGATTGGTCTGAAAGAAGCTTGTCAAGCCATGATGACTAAAGGTTTAGAGATTGCTGCCATCTCTAAAATGATCGACTTAGAATCTGCTGGGTTTGACGGTCCTACCAACGCCAAACTCATTGAGGAAAAAGAGAAAGAGATTGAAAAAATGAAAGCTACAATGAAGTTGTTGGACAAATCCAACAAGGCCAATGAGAAAAAAGCCGCTGATTTGGCATTGGAAGTTGCCAATCTAAAGAAGACTGCTGAGGAGAACAAAGCTTCCGCTCAAGCATTAAGCGGAGATAATGAAAAAATAAGGGCTGATCTCGCGCAACTGACTACAGTGCACAACCAAATTCTGAATGAGAATTCTAAGATGACAACGGAGATTACTGAACTAAAATGTTCCGTCTTGGATCAATTCGAAGCTGGCTTCGCCAAAGCACTGAATCAAATCTCCTTCCTCAATCCTGACCTGGCGATTAACTTGGAGGGTTCAAACCCTTATGCTCGTATCGTGAACGGTAAGCTAATCAGCTCGGATAACGCGGATGAGGAAGGAAATGAAGAAGAAGAAGAAGCAGAACAAGAAGAAAAGAATGAAGAGGAAAATGTCAACACCAAAGAAGGAGAAGGAGAGAACCACTAGCTGCAAGTCTTGCTCCTTTTCCTTTTAGCAAACTATGTAAAAGACCTCCGGTCTCTTTAACTTTCGTCCCTTTATTCCTTCACTTTTATGTACTGAACTTTTCCCTTAATGTAATGAATTTCCTTTCAGCACCTACATGAGTACTTCACATTATACTTGTTTCGCCTAAAAATCCACATATGTCGTAATTTCTTCGCCTAAAATCTAAAATTTCATAATTTCTATAATAACCTTATCCCTAATTCACCCAAACAACTATCACAGAAACTAATTCTATAACTGAGCATAACTTTACTAAATCATCCAAGTTATCATATAACTTGAAAATATAAGCATAACTTCACTTAGTTATTGAAATTATCATATAACTTCAAAATATAACTTAACATAAATGACATTTACTAACCTTCACCAAAATCGGTACGCCTTCATCATTTAGTTAAGTACGTTATCCTCGCATTTTACCGTACATAATAAAATACTCTTGAGTGAATCTCTTTAAATGTTGTAAAGTTTAAACTTAGTCAACTACTTTGGAATCATAAGGCCTTTGTGTACATAACCTAGTCAAATTTTTCATTTTTGACATAGTTATTCATGGAAATCAAAGTCAAAATATTTGATTTCATTAGTATGCTCGTGTGGAGACTTGTGCTTAGTTTGGACAAGCTTAAATCCAATTTAAGACTGTGCTTATGAATTCGTGGTCGAATGCTCTTGTTTTAAGAGACTTACTTTCTTCTCAATTGTCTGACGTCGCCCAATTGATAGACCTTAGTTGATAAGTTTCCGCTATGGGTAAAAGGAATAAGTAAAATGATACGCCCTTGATCATTTTAAAAAGGTTATGCCTCGTTAAAAACTCTCCCGCCTGGGGTAGAGAAAAGAGTGCATACCTGTTATTCATTAATAATTGATGCCTCGTTAAAAACTCTCCCGCCTGGGGTAGAGAAAAGAGTGCATCAAATTTAGTCTTACACAACAAACATAGTCTTAAACGATACAACCAACAAACGTAGACTTCAACACACACAAACTGAAACAACGAAACAAGGTCTTGGACAAACATACACTGAACCAAACTGTACAACACAAAACAAACTGAACGAACCACCATGCACTTCAACTGTAATAGTAACGGAGATGCTGTGCATTCCAAGCCCTTGGGACCCTTCGCCCCGATAACTCCTCCAAATGATACGCCCCTTGACCAAGCTCTCGCAGAATCCTGTAAGGTCCTTCCCAATTAGGTGATAACTTCGAATCATCAGGCCCCTTCGCCTTCCTACGCAGAACCAAATCTCCAATTCATTTGTCGCGGAACCACTCTAGAATTGTATCGCCTTTCCGACCTCTGTTTTACCATTGCTTGCCTCAAACCAACTTCTGCTTGCGTTTCCTCTGCTAAATTGAGATCAACCAATCTATTCAAGTCGTTCTGCTCTTCATTATAAGTTGTCACCCTGAAAGTTACATCTTGCAATTCTGCTGGGATCATAGCATCTACCCCGTAAGTCAACTTAAAAGGCGATTCGCCAGTAGTTGACTGAGGAGTAGTATTGTACGCCCAAATGATTGTGATTAACTCTTCTGCCCACAATCCTTTAGCTTCGCCTAGACGCTTTTTAATTCCATTGAGAATGACTTTATTCGCTGACTCTACTTTACCATTTGTCTGAGGATGCTCAACTGAGGCGAAGCGCATCTCAATTCCCATTTCTGCACAAAAATCCTTCGCACTCCTGCTAGCGAACTGTGTGCCATTGTCTAAGACGATAGTTGCTGGAACGCCAAATCTGCAAATCAATTTTCTCCAATAAAACTTTTTGACTTTCTCTGCTGTTATTTTCGCCATTGATTCCGCCTCAATCCACTTAGTAAAATAGTCTATCGCAACCAAAATAAATTTGATCTGAGAACCTGCTGGAGTGAACGGTCCCAGAATATCATTGAGCTAAGAGTTTCAGGCGGTGCCTTATGTAAATCTGCATAAATTTGACATTTATCACACTTCTTCACATATTCCATACAGTCCCCTCGTAAAGTTGGCCAATAGAACCCTGCTCTGAGCACTTTCGCCGCCAAAGATCTGCCCCCCACATGACTTGCACACACACCTTCATGGACCTCAAACATGATTCTTTCCGCCTCATCTTTAGATACACATCTCAATAAAGGCACTCCAATCCCTCTTCTGTACAATTGATCCCCCAGCAATGTGTAACGACTTGACTCACGAATTTGATCCTTAGAAAATGTCAACACATCTGAGCCCTCTGCCTCCAAACACTTTTTTATACGCCCCATCCAATCTGATTCTTCTAAAGTTAACACCATCATTGTCTCATCCTCTTTGATACTCGGGCTGCTTAAAACTTCCTGGATGACTGACTTATTGTTCCCCGGCTTCTTGGTGCTTGCTAACTTTGAAAGAATATCCGCCCTTGTATTTTCCTCCTGCGGAACATAATTGACCTGCACTGCGCCTATCTGCTTTATCAATCCCTGAGCTTTCAATAAATACTTAGCCAGCTGTGCATCCCTCGCCTGATATTCACCCTGAATTTGCCTGGAAACTAAGTTTATCAAATAGCAACCACACTCATCAACTAAGTCAGTATGCATGTTGCGTGATATGTATGCAGGTTAACCCAGTCAACCAATATGCAATCCGGAAACGGATGGGCATCAAAACGGATCAATCCTAGCACCAGCAACGGTGGGACCATTTCTGCCCGCGTGCCTCTTACACCAAGCAAAGGTATGGACAACAACGAGTCAATCCTAGCACCAGCAACGGTGGGACCATTTCCGCTCGCGTGCCTCTGGGATGGACATCAACGGATCAATCCTAGCACCAGCAACGGTGGGACCATTTCCGCCCGCGTGTCTCTGGGATGGACATCAACGGATCAATCCTAGCACCAGCAACGGTGGGACCATTTCCGCCCGCGTGCCTCTGGGATGGACATCAACGGATCAATCCTAGCACCAGCAACGGTGGGACCATTTCCGCCCGCGTGTCTCTTACACCAAACCAAGGTAGCCAGATCAGCCGTAACCCGTAGGTCTGCCATTTCGGTCTGCTACAAGAGACGTCTACAAACGCTCTTTCCAAACTATGATTTTCATCCAAAGCCTCCTTTCGAGATTATTACCCTTACTTAAAGATTTAGAGGTTGTTTAATGTCTTATGAATTTTCTTTTCAAAATAATATCCTTTTTAGTCTTATCGCAATTCCTATAAGTTCTCGGGATCTTCGAATCCCCAAATGACTCTAGAGAATGTCTCGATCCATAAACCCTATACAAGGCCCGAACCTCGTTCGTCCTATCAAACTTTCTCAAAACTCTCAAAATAAAATCGGCATGACCTGCCCGCTATTCTCACCATTCAGAATCTCAGATTTTCAGTGTAAAGCATATTTAAATCATCACAATCAACAACATGTCATATATCGATAAATCGCGTCATAAACACTTAGCACTTAGCATATAAAGCATGCACCACACATCCTAGATTACCCACATAGCACATAGCATGTAAGTCAATCTTCAAAAACATTCAGTAGATGAATCATCTACATTGTCAGCCGAAGCCTCAGAAAACATTTTCAATCACACACAATCTCAGTGCATAAACAGTAAACAATGTCGAAATATCGACCCTAAGCATTAACTAGAGATTCAGTGAGAAGCCCTCACCTGAAGGTTCTCCAGCAAAAACTTCAAACTCTTCTTCACAAGCAAGGTGTTGATCCTCAGGAAATTCCTCAAAATCACCTTTAGAACAAAACCACAAAAAATCAATCAGAATCTATCGGAAACTAAGCTATCGATACTTACTAAGGTTACTCGAAGTAATCTATACTCTAAGGTACGATAAACTAGCGCGAAAAGACAAGTTTTCGGAAAAGGAAATTTCCTCCTCCCCCCCTTATAGCTCTCGGCCACTATAGGTAATTGTAGGGTTCGATTTTTCTTGGATCAAACTTGGTTCCTATGCTTTCATAAGCCGTAACTAAGGGTATTCTGAACTCGGAAAAATTATCGGATCAAAAACTGTCGCAGGGGTATTTTGGTCATGATTTTTAACTTAGGATTTTCAAAACTGAAATCCCAAAAATAAAATTTTGCAGGGACGTCACCAACGACGTTTATGACAACTAATCCTACTAGCACTAAGCTAAGGCGATAGTTTTCAGCCTAGAGGTTGGAACTTTACTCAAAAACTACATAAAATGGGTATTTTAGGTTCAAATTGATTCCGGCGGAATTCCGGCGACATAACGGAAAATCTAATCCGGCAGAAGTGATCTTGGGCATACATAGAAGAGGTTTAGAATCAGAAATGAAAGATTCAAGATAGTTTTGCAAAAACCCATAAACTATCCGCTCAGAAAACTCTACAGAAAAGCTATGGAAATAGCGATCGGAGGTAAGGATTAGCGACTATACCTCGAAACCTTGAAGTAGCAACTGATTGATCGACGATCAAGCAAACGATGAAGAAAAACTCTTCTTCCTTCTTCCTTGTTCTTGGCCGCGGTTTAGAGGAGAGAAAATGGAGGAAAATTGTGTTTTTTCTTCCTTTATTTGCTATATATAGAAGGTGGAAATTCGCGGGAAAATGAAAGTTTCGCGAATCCGATTTTTCCGGCGTCATTCTCCATGAATTGTAAGATAGGTTTTGGCAAAGGAATTCCTAAGCTAAGAAGATGTCTCCTTGTATTTTTGGCAACTAATGCAAAGTCGGTGCAAAGTCGGTGTAAAACTATTTTACCCGATAAGTTGCTTTTTGCATCGAATGTCGGAATGGAAAACTTCCTTCGGAAGAAAGATTGAAATCATCAAGAGAAATAGGTGTACGCGTGTAGAATATCCATTTGAAGCTCTGAATAGATAAAGTCTTCATTGTCGAGAAATTCTAGGGTTTTGAAATACCAGGGTTTCGGTTTCGGCAAACTTCCGATGATTGGAATCGGACGTTCGTAGATCCTAGAGTTTCGCCTCGAAATGATTGTGATATATGGAAAAAGAGAAGTTCTAACATTTCTCTGAAGATTTTTGGAATTAACTGCCAGCGTGCCTAAAAGTGAAAATTAGCTATATACTAGGGTTTCTAACCTAGGTTTAAGCGTATAACGATCGTGCTATAACTTTTATCGACTTCGATACGATCCTTTGACTTTTCCTGAACTTCCTCCTTCATAAATTTATTTCATTTAATAAACTTTCGTTCAGGTTTCCCTTCACATTACATCAACCCTAATCGTGAATAAGAAGTTTATTCACTTAGCATGAACTTAAAAACTCGGGCCTTACATTACTACCCTCCAAAAAGAAAGTTTCGTCCTCGAAACTTAGGGTTCAGTAAAAGCTCTGACTATTGTTCTTGATCTTTTCCTCTAACTCCCATATGGCATCGTCTGTGTCTTTGTTCCAAATAACTCTTACTAAAGCACTCTGCTTTCCCTTCAATTGTTTCACTCTTCTAGTCCCAATGTTGACCAACGGCGTCTCAAAAGACATATCATCTTCCAACTCTATGTTGTCCGGTTCGACCACTTGCATCGGGTCTCCGTTGGAAATAATATTCGTTGGCATTCGTGCAATCGCACAACCTTAACCACTTGCTCCATTGCTTTTGTTCGTCCAAATTACTGATTAGTAGCTCGGTACTTCTCTGTGTTCCGGAGTGAATGCTCAACTTGTCCTCGTGATGTTCACTCATGATCCAAACTCAACTCGGTCGCTTGATAACTCCTAGTCGAACTATTGCCTTGGAATCTAATAGTCCATTAACGTTACTTCTAACTTCGTGATCATCATCACTCGCACCATGAAATCAATCTTCTACTTAGTCACCATTCAAGTCTAAAACTCGACTTGAGTCTTAATACCTCGTGCATGACAAGACTCATCTCCTTAATCATCCATTCATTGACCACTCATCAGCTAATCATCTTCTTAATATCCAATAATCCATTATTGTCGTCTTCGTCCTCAAAACATTCCTCACTCAAACCAATTTCGACTTATTGAAATCCTAAACACTTCACACAGATCAAGACTTAACCTCTAGAGGTTCAAACCATAACTATACCTCAAGGGACTTAACCAGTCATTTCGTCATCTCACCCTTCAACTTACTGTCATACAGCTCAATAGCATGTGTCGGCTCCACAATATACTTCCGTTTAAACGTATCGGTGGAAGACTACTTCCTAGGCTTAGCATGTTATCCTAAACCTCGTGTACTTCTATAGTTAAAATACGAGCAATAACTGAGTAAAGTCTTAATAGGTGTACTAACTATAAGGTTAAAGCTCAGACAGTATATGTAAGTTAGGTGTGTTTGCACACGCTACGAGAGAAATGGAACAATATTATACCGAAATAAGAAAGATTGGTTAGAAGGTTACCATCGTTCTTGCGCTCTCCTCTGACAAATCCTTCAGCTTTCTCACCGTCCATGGTGTAAACTCTTGCTTTAGCAGCAGAACGTTTTCCACGAGCAGTGTTCACGGTTGGCTCCGTCTTGGGTGCTCTGCACTGATCGGCATTATGCCCCATTCTGTTACAATTAAAGCATTTGGGCCTCTTGTCGGGACAAGCATTAGCATAGTGCCCCGGCTTCTCACATCTGAAACAGGTCACCTCCCTGTTCAAAGTCCGATCTCCAGAACCGCCAGCAGTACCCGTCATGGGTCTGTAAGATCCTGAAGTAATCCCTCCTCCAGCAGGACGCTGATATGGTTTCCTGCTCTGAAACTTCCCCTTGTCTTGAAAATTTTGAGAACCTGATCTCATCGGCCCTCCAGTTCCAGCCCGGTTCAACCTCCGGTTCTTCATCAGCTCCACTTCCGTGGCTTTCTCCACCAATGATTGGAATCGCATGATTCCCAGTGGCCTCACTGAGTCCTCAATATCGGGCCTCAGTCCATTCACGAAGCGCTTGCACATGTAGCGCTCGTCAACATGATCATTAAAGAATTGGAAGTGCTTCGCCAAAGACTCCAGCTTCGAAGCAAATTCCGGTACAGACATACCTCCCTGACGGAGTGTCAGAAACTGCGCCTCCCTCTCATCCCGGGCACTTGTTGGAAAATACTTTTCCAAGAATGCGGTCCGGAACGAGTCCCAGTTGATCTCTTCATGGTTGGCTTCCATGATTTCCCTGGTGCCCTTCCACCAGTATTCAGCATCTCCCAGCAGAAGATAAGTCGCCATGCCCACCTTGGCACCCTCTACAGTCTGCAGAACGCCGAAAATCTTCTCGATTTCCTGGATCCAGAGATCCGCTGCGTCTGGATTAGTACCACCAGAGAACTTTGGTGGGTTTTGCCTCCTGAAGTCATTGAGGCCTTTGTTCTGGTCCAGAGTTATTTCCCTCTGGCGCTGATGTTGTTCACGTGCTTCTTCAGTAGCACGCCTCATGGCATTATCGTTTGCCTGTGCTGTTACCGCTTGGGCTTGCGCTGTTACCGCTTGGGCCATAGTGGCCATCATCTCAGCTAGCTGATTAGTATTCACCATGTTCTGTTAAGTTAAACAAACAGTTAGTACTCATCATAAGATAGCATCTAGTATAACTATACAATATGAGTAAGCAATAACTTCAATCAATTTTTAAGCGAAAAATCGCTTGCAGACAATCAATTTTTCACCCTTTGCAGAGTCACACCACCTAGCACAGAAGACCTATTCCCCAACAACTCCCGAAAGACTCGACCGTGCTCTGATACCACAATGTAACACCCCGATTTCGGTGGCGTCACTTTAGTAACCAAAAGTAAACTTAATGCGGAAAAACGTGAATATTTTTTCAACCTCCTGATAATAACTAAGACGAGACTGAATTAAATAAAACCCAACAATAACAAAATCAGAACTAATATATAATACATAAACAGCCCCCGCTGTAGTACTAACCTCGTCACGAGTAAACCTCCAGTGACGGAAAGAAAAGTGTAGCGCCCGAAGGCAATATGTACAGACTGAAAATAAAGGTGAAGTGTCCGCAACACCATCCCTCAAAACTGAAAATCAGCTGGCCCATCGGCCTGAAGCAAGACCTCCTAAGTCCAACCAACTCTCTGTGATTCCTGTTAAGAAACCACACAAAAGCTATAGGTGGGAAGCTACCCTGTCCCAAAAGAAACAGATGATGTTCAGAGCTAAGACTCTACTCCTACACTAATCCCATCTTGAGGAGCTCACACCAGCACCAGAACCTACATGCTAGCATGATCGTCGTCCGAATTCGAAATCCAGAACGACCTAGTCAATGTACACCATCCGTCATCCTCTCGCTACCGCGACGCGCTCCTGTTCCAGCATCCCAACCTAGTTTCCCCCGAAGGGTAAACCATGGTGAACCAGTCCGCAATACTCATCTGACAAAAGGCGTTGTCCGCCAAAACACACACAGAAGACGCGAGGGTCAACTCTAAAGAACTATGTAGATAATAAACCCAATAGGTACAAATAATATATAGCCACTTAGGCTTATAACTAGAGATATCATTCCTAGGGTTGCATGTTCCACCAAATCATAATGACAATAATAACATTTAGCATGTTCCAAGTAAGTTTATCAAATAGCAACCACACTCATCAACTAAGTCAGTATGCATGTTGCGTGATATGTATGCAGGTTAACCCAGTCAACCAATATGCAATCCGGAAACGGATGGGCATCAAAACGGATCAATCCTAGCACCAGCAACGGTGGGACCATTTCTGCCCGCGTGCCTCTTACACCAAGCAAAGGTATGGACAACAACGAGTCAATCCTAGCACCAGCAACGGTGGGACCATTTCCGCTCGCGTGCCTCTGGGATGGACATCAACGGATCAATCCTAGCACCAGCAACGGTGGGACCATTTCCGCCCGCGTGTCTCTTACACCAAACCAAGGTAGCCAGATCAGCCGTAACCCGTAGGTCTGCCATTTCGGTCTGCTACAAGAGACGTCTACAAACGCTCTTTCACGGCATTCCGGGTCTTATGACCATTTTGGAAACCGACGAGGTCCAGAGTACGTCCTGTGTTAATACCTCATTAATGTTGCATGTATGCAAAATGATTAGTCAAACAACGTCTCCGTCCTCACTCGACACGTCGCCACGTGTTCTAGGGAAGTTAAAGTCTCTAAAAGCTTACCCTAAGGTAAAGTCGATTCTGCGACAAAAGACACACTTCACAACACACATCGCTGCTCCAACAGCACAAGAGTATCACATACTCGGGAACTAACGGTTCCCCGGACTTATCCCCAGGATAGCCCAACAACATCGCTGCGCCAACAGCACAACAACCAACGCTGCTCCAACAGCACAACAACCAACGCTGCTCCAACAGCACAACAACAACAGACTCAACACTTGGATCCGACGACACTTCTCGTTTTCCAAACTATGATTTTCATCCAAAGCCTCCTTTCGAGATTATTACCCTTACTTAAAGATTTAGAGGTTGTTTAATGTCTTATGAATTTTCTTTTCAAAATAATATCCTTTTTAGTCTTATCGCAATTCCTATAAGTTCTCGGGATCTTCGAATCCCCAAATGACTCCAGAGAATGTCTCGATCCATAAACCCTATACAAGGCCCGAACCTCGTTCGTCCTATCAAACTTTCTCAAAACTCTCAAAATAAAATCGGCATGACCTGCCCGCTATTCTCACCATTCAGAATCTCAGATTTTCAGTGTAAAGCATATTTAAATCATCACAATCAACAACATGTCATATATCGATAAATCGCGTCATAAACACTTAGCACTTAGCATATAAAGCATGCACCACACATCCTAGATTACCCACATAGCACATAGCATGTAAGTCAATCTTCAAAAACATTCAGTAGATGAATCATCTACATTGTCAGCCGAAGCCTCAGAAAACATTTTCAATCACACACAATCTCAGTGCATAAACAGTAAACAATGTCGAAATATCGACCCTAAGCATTAACTAGAGATTCAGTGAGAAGCCCTCACCTGAAGGTTCTCCAGCAAAAACTTCAAACTCTTCTTCACAAGCAAGGTGTTGATCCTCAGGAAATTCCTCAAAATCACCTTTAGAACAAAACCACAAAAAATCAATCAGAATCTATCGGAAACTAAGCTATCGATACTTACTAAGGTTACTCGAAGTAATCTATACTCTAAGGTACGATAAACTAGCGCGAAAAGACAAGTTTTCGGAAAAGGAAATTTCCTCCTCCCCCCCTTATAGCTCTCGGCCACTATAGGTAATTGTAGGGTTCGATTTTTCTTCGATCAAACTTGGTTCCTATGCTTTCATAAGCCGTAACTAAGGGTATTCTGAACTCGGAAAAATTATCGGATCAAAAACTGTCGCAGGGGTATTTTGGTCATGATTTTTAACTTAGGATTTTCAAAACTGAAATCCCAAAAATAAAATTTTGCAGGGACGTCACCAACGACGTTTATGACAACTAATCCTACTAGCACTAAGCTAAGGCGATAGTTTTCAGCCTAGAGGTTGGAACTTTACTCAAAAACTACATAAAATGGGTATTTTAGGTTCAAATTGATTCCGGCGGAATTCCGGCGACATAACGGAAAATCTAATCCGGCAGAAGTGATCTTGGGCATACATAGAAGAGGTTTAGAATCAGAAATGAAAGATTCAGGATAGTTTTGCAAAAACCCATAAACTATCCGCTCAGAAAACTCTACAGAAAAGCTATGGAAAAAGCGATCGGAGGTAAGGATTAGCGACTATACCTCGAAACCTTGAAGTAGCAACTGATTGATCGACGATCAAGCAAACGATGAAGAAAAACTCTTCTTCCTTCTTCCTTGTTCTTGGCCGCGGTTTAGAGGAGAGAAAATGGAGGAAAATTGTGTTTTTTCTTCCTTTATTTGCTATATATAGAAGGTGGAAATTCGCGGGAAAATGAAAGTTTCGCGAATCCGATTTTTCCGGCGTCATTCTCCATGAATTGTAAGATAGGTTTTGGCAAAGGAATTCCTAAGCTAAGAAGATGTCTCCTTGTATTTTTGGCAACTAATGCAAAGTCGGTGCAAAGTCGGTGTAAAACTATTTTACCCGATAAGTTGCTTTTTGCATCGAATGTCGGAATGGAAAACTTCCTTCGGAAGAAAGATTGAAATCATCAAGAGAAATAGGTGTACGCGTGTAGAATATCCATTTGAAGCTCTGAATAGATAAAGTCTTCATTGTCGAGAAATTCTAGGGTTTTGAAATACCAGGGTTTCGGTTTCGGCAAACTTCCGATGATTGGAATCGGACGTTCGTAGATCCTAGAGTTTCGCCTCGAAATGATTGTGATATATGGAAAAAGAGAAGTTCTAACATTTCTCTGAAGATTTTTGGAATTAACTGCCAGCGTGCCTAAAAGTGAAAATTAGCTATATACTAGGGTTTCTGACCTAGGTTTAAGCGTATAACGATCGTGCTATAACTTTTATCGACTTCGATACGATCCTTTGACTTTTCCTGAACTTCCTCCTTCATAAATTTATTTCATTTAATAAACTTTCGTTCAGGTTTCCCTTCACATTACATCAACCCTAATCGTGAATAAGAAGTTTATTCACTTAGCATGAACTTAAAAACTCGGGCCTTACAATTCCTGGTAGATCCCTTGCACTCCATGCAAACAAATCCATATTCTCAGATAACAACTTTACTAACCTATTTTCCTGACTTGTAGTTAAATTGACACCAACTTTCAAGTTTCGCTCACCAATTTGGATCGCCTTAGTTTCCTCTTCTGATTTCATCTTGTGCTCACTGAATCCTTCTCGAGGATCCAAAATAATATCTGATTGTTCTAAATCCACCTCATAGACTCGATGCCCCTCTTTCACTGCCTTCTTTCCCATGTGCCCATACTGCTTGAAACTTTCTGAATAACACTTCCGAGCAACAATTTGGTCAGCCTTTAAAAATCCAACTCCTCCTTTGCTCAATGGATATTTCGCTGTTAAGTGTCTTGTAGAAATGATCGCTCCCAATCTGTTTAGTGATGGTCTCCCAATGAGTACATTGTACGGCGAAGTACATTTTACTACCAAAAACTTAATAGCAAATGTCTCCGCATTCTTCCCTTCTCCAAAGACAGTCTTCAATTCCACATACCCTCGAACAAATACTCTTTCTCCAGAAAAACCCACCAAAGAACCATCATAAGGCAACAAATCAGATTCATTTAGCCCCAACTTTTCAAAAGCATCACCATAAATCAAGTCCGCCGAGCTTCCTTGATCCAGAAGTACTCTCTCAATTTCGTAATCAGCAATTCTCAGCATTACTACAATCGGATCGTCTTCATAAGGTTGGACCCCCTCAAAATATCGCACAGTAAAAGTTATATCGGGTTGATTGGTTGCCCAACTTCCCCAATCGTTAGAATAAACAGCATTAATGGAGTGGACGTACCTCTTACGTGCTGAGTTAGTAATTCCTCTCCCGCGAAATCCACCAAAAATGGAGTGAATCCGCCCCTTCGCTTTCCCTTCAGATTGTCTGTTTTGTCCTTCACTCTCAATCTCTTTTCCATCTTCGGTTCGTCTTGTTGAAGTTCCTGCTTCATCTGAATTGCTTCGCCCTTCAAGCTGTTTCATATACCCAGCCTTTATCAATTTATCTATCTCCTTCTTCAAAGTAAAACAATCATCAGTATTATGTCCCGAGGTCCTATGATATTCACACCACTTCTTCTTATCCACATAACCCGTTGACGGCTTTGGCTGCCGCGGAAAACGGATGACGTTCGCCTCCAAACACGCGTGTAAAGCTTCAGTCAAATTAACCGCCAACGGCACTGCACGATCATTTTGATTCCGGGTCCACGTCATTGAATGTCCTGGCCCACGCATCCCATACGGCTGAGCACGAGTTTTAAAATTAGAACGGTTATCAAAACGACCGTCATAACGGTTGCGATTGTTATACCCTGCGTTGCCACGTTCGGTCCATCCCTTCGAATATTGATCTGCAACCGTTCCCCTCTTCGCCTCAAACTGTTGCTTCTGCCTTGTAACCGCTGTATTCGGGCGGTTGTTCATGATCTGATCGCTCTGCTCCTCTCTGATGTATCCTTGTACCCTTTCGCGTAAATGCGCCGTTGTCTCCACAGGTTTTCTACTCAAATTACTGTTCAAACCACCCGGCTTCAAGCCCAATTCAAAAGCTGCAATGCAAATTTCCGGCATTTTATCCTCTAAATGAACAGATAATTGATTGAATCGCCCCATGTAAGACTGCAAAGTCTCATTTGGCCCTTGACGAACATTGAATAATGTCGCCGGAGTTACTTTTTGTGCACGACTGGTAGAAAACTGAGACAAGAATTTTGTAGATAATTCCGTGAAATTGACAATTGACCTTGACGGTAGAGTCGTGAACCAAATCATCGCCGACTTCTTAAAAGTTGACGGTAACATTTTGCACTTCAACGCGTCCGATGCGCCAACAATGACCATTTTCGTGTTGAAATACACCAAATGGTCCTTTGGGTCTGAATCACCATAGTAAGAATCAAGCTTTAACGTCTTCAAATTGTCTGGGACGGCGGTATTCGCTATTTCCTCTGTGAAAGGTTGAAAGTCCACCACCGTCTCAGCCATTCTTCGATCGCCCTCTCGTAAGCCCTGAGTCTGATTGAGATCAGTAAGTTGATTTTGTAACTGTTGATTATGTTGCCGAAGTTCATTGAGATCGTCCATGATCCGCTGAAGAGCATCGGGAGGAACATCATTTTGTTGAACATGATTCCTCTCTCCGTTCGCCCCGGATCGAGTCACCATCGTAGTGAAAAAGCGAAGCCTAGGAAATTATCCTTCGGCCCCACGGTGGGCGCCAATGTTCCGGTATGGAACCGCAGACTTAGGCTAACCAATTTAGAGAGCAAGCGAAAGTAAACAAAGCGAGTAAAATGCGTGAAATGATAGGTCCCCGCCGCTTGGGTTCCTCTTTTATTTATAGCTTGTGTTTTGGTCCGGCTGGACCATGGGTTGCCCGGCCCATTTGATACATAAGTTTTAGTCAGCCCAATTACTTCGTCTCTACCAGACCAAGTTGGATGCTCCAAAGAAGAAAGGGGAAACAAATGATTCAAAGAACAAGGGGAAGCAAGTGGCTGTGGAGGCTCCGAAGAACAAAAACAAGCCATTTAAACCTCCTTCCAAGAAGCAAGTGGATGCACCACTGAAGTCACCAACCCCTCTGTTACCTGGTCTTGATAATTTAGAGAGTTAAGAAATTTTCTCCAACAAAGAGGGCTGCAAACTTCAAACTGCCAGTGAGGAGGTCTGATAGGATAAGAAGCAATGTTGTCCAGCCAAAGACCAACAATAGAAAACTTGTATTGTTGCTTCTAGATAGTGATGATGAAAGGAAAAATGTTGCTCACAATGCTAATGTAGATGCTAGTGTGCATGTGGATGCTGTTATTGGAGATGTTATCAATGATGTCAATCTGTTTGGAGATGCTGCCAATGATGCTACTGGTGACACTGGTGGCACTGCTAATGGAGATGCTGCCAATGATGCCACTGGTAATGGAGATGCTGCCAGTGATGCCACTGCTAATGGAGATGCTGGCAATGTGCATGTGGATGTTACTAGAAAGAAAAATGCCAAAAAGCCTCGATTTGATGATGTATATGAAGATGATGATTCTTTCATTCCATCAAGTGACACTAAAGATTCCACAGGTTCTGTACATTTCAATGATAGTGAAGAGTGTAAGATCAGGATTTGATCAGTGGTTGCATCTCTATATTTTGATGATTACAATTAAGGTTTTTGAGTATGAACAATAATGGTACTCTAATGTTTGTCTTTTATAGTTGTGACAAACAGGTTCTGATTCTGACTCAAGCCGATTCCATCAGAAGATGAAGACCCAAGAGTAACCAAAAGAGAGTTCTAAAGCTCACCATGTTCGCTCAGAACAGTAGCAAATCCTTCAGAAGTTTTGAAGATAGAAGCTCTCAAGAGGTACTGAAGAACCGGAGTCAGAAGTTCTGAAGACCAGATGTTCCAGAAGGAGCGGTCCAGAAGTAGAAGACTCAAGTTCTGAAGACCTGCAAGAAGTTGGCTCTGAAGACCCAAGCTATTCTAACTCTGGCATTCAGAAGTTCTGAAGAACATGCCCAGAAGCAGAAGTTGCAAGGTCATAGGATCCAAGCTTCCGTCTGACTCTGATCAGAAGCTTCACCAACGTCCATATGAAGCACTCCAGATCATAAGTCAGCTGGTGAAAGGACAAGTCGCTGTCATAGTACACATCGTACTGTCATAGCCTGTCCGCCACCTACCACGTTCAGCCTAGCAGTCTGATATTACAAGATTGTCACTCCAACGGTCAAAACCCTAGCAATGGATACACCAAATGCCTTGGAGTATATAAGGGCTGAAGATAGAAGAAAGAAGCTAAGAAACTTTGCTGATTTTCTAGAGTTCATTCTAACCTATCTCTTAGCAATATTTCTTCATTGTTCTTGAACATCTGAGTTTACCATTAGCTTTTCAGAAGCATTTCTTGAAAACCCGAAACCTTTTACAAACACTTTGTAAAGTTCCTTAAGAGACAAAGGTTGGTCGGATCTTGAGAGGACTGAATCAAGTTTGGTTCAGTGTTTAGCTAGTCTTGAGAGGATCAGTAGATCAGCTTCTTGAGAGTATACTAGTGAGAAAATCAGTGTACTGTTAGTCACTTTGCAGGTTGCAAGTGCAGTTGTAACATTCATTGATTTTAGTGAATTACCTTCATCAGAAGAAGGAAGAAATCACCTTCACGGGTGGACTGGATTAACTTGAGCTTTTATCTCAAGTGAACCAGGATAAAATACTTGTGTGCTCTACTTCATATTCTTTAGCACCTAGTTCTTATCTTTAAGTTTGTCAAAACTTAAGAAGGGGAAAACTTTTGGTTAAAAACTCTATTCAAACCCCCCCCCTTTCTAGTGTTTTTCGCACCTTCAAAGAGGAAAGAGCTGCAGGGGTTAATGATGATGGATTTGAAGGCATACCAGTTGGTGTTGCTGAAGCTTTGTTAAATGAGCAAGTAAGGCAAATGGTGGAAGGTACCTATGAAGTAGATGGTGGTGATGCAGAAACTGTGCTTCCTCAAAATGATGATGCTTTTGATGGTGACCATGAAATGGAGGCTTCTTGGGAAGAGGAAGAGTTACATAGCATGTCTGAAGGTGATGATGTTGATTGCATTGTGAGGAACAGGAGTATGAGGTTTCATCCTGAGGATATGAAGGCAGAATTTAACTTCAAAGTAGGTATGGAATTTACTTCATTGCAAGAGTTTAAGGTTGCTGCTAAGGACCACTCTGTTTTGAATGGAAGGGACATTTATTTCCCCAAAAATTATACAACCAAGGTTAGGGCTGCTTGCAAGAAGGATTGTAGTTGGGTTATGTTGTGCAGCAAAGTGGGTGGAAACAAACTTTTGCAATTAAGACATTGAGTGGCCCTCATACTTGTGGGAGAGTATTCAACAATAAGAATGCTACTTCCAAGTTTGTTGCTAAGAAATTGGTGGAGAAACTGAGATGAGGTTGGGTTTTTCAACTGGCATCACAAGGTATAGAACTTGGAAGGGTAGACAGCTTGCTATGCAGGTAGTTGAGGGAGATGCAAGAAAACAATACACATTGCTCTATAATTCAGTGCTGAACTGAGGAGGGTTTGTGTAGGCAATACATGCAAAATGCAGTTGGAGAACCCTGCTGGAACTATACAACCTAGGTTTGGCAGATTCTATATGTGTCTAGAAGGTTGTAAGAGGTGATTTCTTCAGGGTTGTAGACCCTTTATTGGATTAGATGGGTGTCATTCAACTCCACAATTCTATTGGGAAGGGACAAGCCAATTCTGACCATGATGGACTGGATCAGAACATACTTAATGGGAAGGTTTGCAACCTTGAGGGAGAATTTTCACAAGTTTAGATGTGACATAATGCAAGCCTTTAAAGAGGTTGGCATGGGAGACTGAAAAGGCTTCTCGCTGGTTTCCAACAATGTGCTCATAGTGAAGGTTTGAAGTCAAACACATTGTATCAGGATGGTTTCCAACAAGAATTTATACACTTTGTTTACTTTCATGGTTAATGGTTGTACTCATTCTGCAATATGATGAAAACAGGTGAGAGATTTGTTGTGGACTTGAGCAAAAGTTCATGCACATGCAATCTGTTCGATTTGGTTGGCATACCATGCAGGCATGCAGTGGCTGCCATAACATGTAAATGGTTGAGACCACAGAATTCTGTGCTTCTATACTATAAGAGAGCTGCATATGAAACCACATATGGGCATGAGATCACTCCTATCAATGGCCAAAAACTATGGCAGCCTACAAATGACCCTGAGATCCTTCCTCCCATAAAGAAGAGAGGGCCTGGAAGGCCTAAGAAGCTGAGAAGAAGGGATCTCCATGAAGAAACAGGTAGCACAAGACTCAGCAGGAATGTTGCTAGACACAGATGCAGCTGGTGTGGTCAGCATGGCCATAATACAAGGAGATGCCCAAATCCAGTGGAGAGTCAAGAACCAGAAGCAAGACTAGGGTCTGAAGCAGGACAAGTTCCACATGCAGCAGGATCTGAGCCAGTTCAAACAAAAGAGGATGCATCTCAGGTCATCAATGTCACACAAGATGCATGTGTAAGTAAACTTATAATATGCTAACTTATAATAGGCTAACTTATTTTAAACAGATCTACAAATTTATGTAAGTTTCTCATCAAAAATAATGCTTAATATTCATATTGTTCAATATCAGATCCAGTATGATTAAATATCTGCCATGCTAATGGAACAATGGGATCAAGACATGGCAAGATTGCACACTGTTCATGGAGCAAGGCCATCTAATCTTGGTGTTGGAAGTGGAGGATCTGCTGCTGTTCAAGAGGATCCATCTCAAGTTGTTCAGGCACCCCAATCTCAAGTTGCTAAATGAGAGGGTTGAAAGCTGTTGTGGTTGGTAAGAGCTCGGTTGTGGAGCAATAATGGAGGGCTGAAAGAAATTTAATGTGAATAGACCAAGTGGGAATATTTTGTGGTTTGTTGGCATTACTTTTGACACCACATGGGTGCACATTTTGATATAGTTTAGGCAGCACATGGGTTGCAGTGTTTTTTTTTTTTTTTATGTAATTTGGACCACTTAAGCTTGAAGCTTTGTATAGGACCATTTTAAAATCTGAATGTGTGGATGTGTGGACCACTTGACATTGAATTATGAAGCTTGATGTTGTTGGCAATACATTAGTCAAAGATTCTCTCTTTTACTTTTGTTTATGTGTAATGTAGTTCTCTTTTTTTTACATTTCAATTGCATTTGCTTCATTAAACAAGTATATAAAGAGGGGCAATACAATACAAAGTTCATGAAATAAACAAGTTCATCTCCATTACTTCTCAATTCAGGAACATGGTACAACATAAACATGAAACCTTACTCCATTACATGATTCTACATAAACCCAACCGACCCAAATAACTTCCAAAACATCAACATGAAACCTTACAATAACTTCCATTCCCTTTTCAGGTTACATTTTTTTCCCATAAAGGAAGCAAAAACTAACAACCCAAGCTAATACAACAATTAGTATGGCTACAAAGGCCATTTTCTTATTCAGCAACTCACAGTCAAGCTTCCTTTGAAGCTTGCAAATCTTGCTCTTGCTTTCCTCCAATTTCATCTTTGTATCCTCAAATTTCATCTTTGTATCCTCCAATTTCTACTTCAATTCATCCAGTTTGTTCTTCGAATCTTCCAACTCTGTCCTCAACATATCAACAACACGTTGTGTTCATGAACTTTGGACTCCAACATCTTCATCCCACAAGAAGAAACCACAGTCCTTGGGGGTCTGTAATTACAATGAAAAGGGGACAAGTTAACATAGCCAGTTTAAATTGGCAGATTAAAGGTAAAAGAGAGGAGAGAATTTACCTTGAAATTCCTGCATCTCAAGAAATGTCTTCCTGGGTTTTCAGAGGTGTGGGATGCCAGGTACACAATTAGTTCCCCACAAGCACATATTCTACCTGGAGGCATGGAGTAAGTGCCCGAGGATGCACTAGAGTTAGATGAACACAGTCTTCTCATGGTTGAACTGTGAAGAACTCGAACCAGAAAACCCAGGAAGTAGAGAGGACGGGAAATCGAGTGAATAAAGGGTGTAATCGAAGGATGCCACTCAGACTATGAAATCGATGGAAGAGAAAGAGAGGAAGAAATCGACAAAGAAGAGTTGGTGATTCGATGGAGAAGAAGAGAAGAAAGGAAATGAGATGATAAATTGGTGTATCTGAACCCTAATTTCGATTTGGGGGTTTTGAAGGAGTAAAGGTTAGAGGTTTGTTTAGAGTTAATTAGTTTTTGGATTATTTAGGTTAATTAGGTTAAAATCTGGGGGCTTAATTAAAATTTAAAAAACAAAAAAAATTAATTTTTTTATTTAAATGCCACATCATTTCATTAAATGACGTTGCATGGCCACGTGCACGACTGTCTGAGGTATATCGACGACAAGGACGGTTTCCGTACAAACAATTGAGTTTAGGATGGCTCTAGGAAGATTTTCCGGCGAGGGACAGAAATCAAAACTTGCTTAAAGTTCAGGGACAGAAAACAGTTTTAACCCTAAATAAATTTTAAGAACATCTTTCTTAGATGAGATTGGGATAAAGTCCAAATCCAAACTAGTACATAAAAAAAAACCCCACCCTCTCGACACACCCCGCCATCAAGGTTGGTATACTATATAATCCAACCCTAAAATTCTTGTGATATTAGTTAGTTCCACATTGAAAGAAAATGGGAGTCTTAATCATTTTATAAGTGAGATGAGTCATACACCCTGTGCACTAAAATTTTGGGAGAAAGAAGTGGTGTATAATCCACTTGTTGGCTACTCTTTAACCCTATGTGGAAATCCCTTTAAAGTTTTATACCTCTGCGGTTTTACATTCCAAATATCTAGTCTTGTGCGTGAGGGGGTCTGATAACAAATCTCACATTAACTAGAGATATATGGCCAAGATAGCCCTTAAATATGGAAAGACAATCTTCACCTCTTGAGCTAGCTTTTCTTTGGGTAGATTTAGGTCTCTCAAATTTTAGGCTTAAAAGCATTTCATGCCCCTGATGTATCGCGAATGTGCAAAAGACACCCCATCTATTTTTATCCATGTTTGTATCCTCAATGATACAGAAAAGTGTAGCGAATACCCCTCCGACAGTTTGACGTTAGAAAACTAACGGCGGGGCTGATATGACTTTTCCTTTTTTGTTCTTACATGCCACGTGACTTAAGCCCAAAATTTAATATTATGCCTCCCAACATATGGATCACTCAAAGAAGACCCACCCACCCGTATAGGGATCACTCAAAGATGTTCATTCTTGTATATTTTTTGCTTTAGATGTCAAGTCGTGTTACCACCAAACTACCGACGGAAAAAACTATCGGTAATTTCAAATTTTGAAATTGACGTCTACCAATAACTTGGCGGACTTTAAAAATTCAAAAAATCATTATCGATGGTTTTACCGACTATAAAAGCCGTTGGTAATTTTAAAATTTGAAATTGAAATTGTCGCCTACAATAACTTGGCGGGCTTTTAAAAATCTGAAAAAAATAATTACTGACAGTTTTACCGATGGAAAAGCCATCTGTAATTTCAAAATTTGAAAGTGGCGCCTACCAAAATCTTGACAAGCTTTAAAAAAATTGAAAATTTATTACCAGCAGAAAATGCCGTCAGTAATTTAAAAATTTGAAATTTCTACCAACCAAATATTTGGTGGACTTTACAAAAAATAGATACCAACAGCCGAAACTTTCAATAACATATAAATATCCCGAAAAAAGTTGTCGATAAGCTAACCGTCGGTAACCTATAAATAATAGTTTGCAGACCATCTTACGTACACTTTATCATCATCTTCCTCTTCTTCTCACTTTGTATAAATTATAAATAGTGATAATTTTAAAGAGCGCAAAATGTTCTTTTTGTTGCATATAAGAATGTCATTGCGACATTTTTAGTTGCAACGAAAGGAGTTTTTTAGTAGACTAAATTAATTACCGAAGAAAAAGTCGTCGGTAAGTAGCAACGGAAAAAAGCCGTCGGTAAGTAGCGATGGAAAAAAATTTTGTAAAAACTATTGGTAAATAGTGACGAAAAAAATAAGTCAGTAAGTTAGCTACGGAAAAAACCACCTGTAAGTAGCGACAAAAAAGTCGTCGATAAGTTAACAACGTAAAAACTGTCGGTAATTAGTGACGGAGAAATCGTCAGTAATTAACAACAAAAAACTCGTCAGTAATTTAGCAACAAAAAAAATCGTCGGTAAGTAGCAATAAAAAAAACCTTCAGTAATTAACGACAAAAAAAAAAGTCAATAAGTTTGCGATGAAAAAAAACCATCTTTAGTTAACGATGAAAAAATCGTCGATAGTTACTGGCGGTGTTTTTGCAAAGTGTGTGTACGTGAATATGTGAACGAAAGAGAGAAATTGTGATTAGAATGTGTGAGGTGGTGTGCTTTTGTCTAGTGTGTGCATTAATGTTTTGTAAGTTTCGTTGCTATAATGGTGAACATCAATCAGGAGTCAAGACTATATCAATAATTATTTGTCCACAGCTCTAAATTGAGGTGGAAAGAGGTGGAGGAGGGGAGAGATATGAAGAAAAGAAAAAGTAAGAAAGAGAAAGTATAAGATGTGATAGATGATAAGAGGAGAGAGATAGAAATAAAAATAGGTGGAAATGAAGTGTATAAATAAGAAGGTGTGTATATATCATTACTCAGACTATATAGTGTGTGCTAGTTGGGGCGTGAGTTACTGAAAATTGAGAATAATACTACTAAAATCTTTTGTCCTATTGGTGGGTGAAGAGAGAAAAGCATGAGAAAATATCTTTCATCTTTTTTCCTATTTTCTACTATTAAATTCTAATAAGTTTTAAAAAAACCTTTTTTCGTTTATATTAAATTAGTGTAAGCTAAGAAATAAATATTAGTTCAGGCTTTATTGTGTTTTATTTATTTTTTTGTTTTAAAAAAGTGGATCTGGACAAAATTCGGTATCCATAATTAGCCCATTCTCTAGCAATTAATTGGCTTTGATCAAAATCCATATAGTTTTTAAAGTAAGTTGGAAACCATGTAGTCAGACTAGCTATTTTTGCTGAAGATAATGGACTTCTCAAAAGGCCCACCATTGATAGAGTTCTACTATTTGCCCCAGCCTTTGTACCCAGTAGCTGAAATCCGAAACCATCCAATGACGTTGAAAACCATTGAAGCTAAATTGAGTATTTGAATTTGGATCATGGTATTTGTTGGGAAGTGGGAACTCCACATAAAATCAGTTACCTTAAAAAAAAACTTTTCTATAGTGAATGGACTCACTAACACTGTATAAGAAAAGTAAATATAATAATTATTTTTTAAAAAAACAAAAGTAAGTTATTTTATTGACTTTTTGAAGTAGGTAATCAATGTCCCCGAATGATAGCTCAAGTGGTAAGTGTTGAATGACAAATGGGTTGGGAGGGGAAGGTTCAGAGTTCAATCTCTGGCGGGTGCAATTTAAATTCCGATGTACCAAAAGAAAAGTAGATAATCACTATTAATAGTTATAACTAGTGGGGGAGGATAAAAAAAAGGACCCTGAGGAACTTGGTTCTTTCCGAAGAGGTGGATATGCTTCTTTTACAAGAAACGAAAGCTGAAGCAGTAAGTAGATTCACATGTGCATCTTTTTTGGGGGGGGGGGGTAATGATATGGAGTGGAGGATTGTGCCAGCAAGGGAGAGAGCAGGAGGCTTACTATGTGTGTGGAAAGCTAGTATTTTTAGTCTAGAGGAGTGTGTGCCGGGGGAGGGTTTTCTCTGGCTCCGAGGTAAATGGAAGGAAGTGGATAGTGTTATTGTAAATGTGTACAGTCTGTATGTGTTGGGAGAGAAGAGAAAGCTCAGGGAAAACTTGAGAGAGTTGAGAAGGAGGTATGTCGATTTACCTTGGTGCCTTGTAGGAGACTTCAATTCTGTGAGAAGGGTAGAGGAGAGAAGGGGGATCCGTGGTGAGGATGTGTCAGGAGCTAGTGAAATGGAGGAGTTCAATGGGTTCATTGACGCTATGGAGCTGGATGATATTCCAGCGGTGGGGCGGAAATTCACTTGGACAAGACCAAACGGTAAGGCAAGTAGTCGTCTAGACAGATTTTTGGTGTCTTACCCTTGGAGCTTGACCTGGCCTGAGTGTGCTCAATATGTCCTTCAAAGGGATGTCTCGAACCACTGTCCCTTAGTCTTGAAGTGCTCTCACGTGGATTGGGGTCCTAAACCTTTCAAGACTAGGAATTGTTGGTTGCTCGATCCCTCTTTTGGAGAGTTTGTTTCTTCATCTTGGTCCAATCTTTCCATTAAAGGGTGGGGAGCTTTTGTTTTTAAAGAAAAACTGAAGTTGCTAAAACATGAGTTGAAACAATGGAACAAGGAGAAAGTGGGGGACTTGGACAGAAAATGTAAAGAATTGGTGAAGAGCATCAATGTGTTGGATCTAAAGGCGGAAGAGGGGGGGTCTAATTGAAGAGGAACTAATCCGAAGGGGTGATCTGATAAATGAATTTTAGAAGGTGGCTAGACTCAACGACTCTATTCTCTTTCAAAAATCAAGAGACAAGTGGATAAAGGAAGGGGACTCAAACACAAAATACTTCCACAGCTTAGTGAACTGGAAGAGAAGAGTTAATGCTCTTAGGGGACTAATGGTAGATGGAGAGTGGGTAGAGGACCCCATAGTGGTAAAAGGTCAAGTTAAGAGCTTTTTTCAATCAAAGTTTCAAAAAGCTCCTAGGCCCCAATTGTCTCTTGAAGGGGTTTTTTTCAGAACAATCTCAGAGGAGGCTAATGCTTTGCTCACGGCTAAGTTTGATATGGAAGAGGTGAGAAATGCAGTGTGGAGTTGTGAAGGGGATAGGAGCCCGGGGCCGGATGGCTTCAATTTTCACTTTCTAAAATCGTTCTGGCATGTGTTAAAGTCTGATATTATGAGAGTTGTAGAGGATTTCCACAGGAATGGGGTTTGGCCTAAGGGAGGGAATGCCTCATTTATCTCCCTCATTCCTAAGGTTGACAACCCCTCCGTCTTGCCGGATTTCAAGCCCATCTCACTTATTGGTAGCATGTACAAGATAGTATCAAAGTTGCTTGCAATCCGTCTACGAAAGGTGATGGGACGCATCATTGATGACAACCAATCAGCTTTTATAGAGGGTAGACAATTGCTGGATTCTGTTCTGGTAGCTAATGAAGTTTTGGATGAGGCTAAAAGGTCAAAGAGAGCTTGCTTGATCTTCAAAGTGGATTTTGAGAAAGCGTATGACTCAGTGAATAGGGAATTCCTATGGTATATGTTGAAGAGGTTGGGTTTCTGTGCGAAATGGATCAGTTGGATGAAAGGTTGCATCGAGTCAGCTTCCATTTCAGTGCTGGTTAATGGGAGCCCGAAGGAGGAATTCCTTATGGAGAGAGGACTTAAGCAGGGTGACCCCCTTGCCCCTTTCTTGTTTCTTATGGTGGCTGAAGGTCTCTCAGGGATGATGCGGGAAGCAACTAAAAACAATCTGTTTAGAGGGTTTAAGGTGGGGGAAAAAGGGGTAGAAGTTTCTCTCTTACAATTCGCTGATGACACCTTGTTTTTGGGAGAACCTTCACTACAAAATGTGCTGGTCATAAAGAGTATGTTGAGGTGCTTTGAGATGATGTCCGGCCTCAAGATTAATTTCTCAAAGAGCAAACTGGTAGGAGTTTCTATGAGTAGGGAAAACCTCAATCGTTTTGCTAGCATGTTGAATTGTAAAATCACAGAGACTCCTTTTGTGTACCTTGGGATTCCGGTGGGAGCGAACCCAAGAAAGAAGGCAACTTGGGACCCTTTGATTTCGAAGCTGAGAAGGAAACTTTCCTCTGGGAAGAACAAGGCATTATCTTTTGGAGGTAAGATCTGTTTGATTAGAAGTGTTCTATCGGCAATCCCACTTTTCTTCCTCTCTTTCTTTAAAATGCCTAAGGGCATCTCTTTCCTTTCCAATCAAATTATGAAAAACTTTCTCAGGGGGAGTGATGAGGGAGTAAGGAGAGTTGCTTGGGTGAGATGGGATAACGTGTGTCGTCCAAAATCAGAAGGGGGTTTAGGGATTAAGGACATAGAGGTGTTTAATCGTTCTTTAATTTCTAAGTGGCGTTGGCGACTTGTAAAAGGACAAAGTGGGCCATGGAGGAGAGTTTTGGTTGCGAGATATGGGGAGGTTAATCAGAATCATGAGATAGCTAGGGAGAGTGGGGATTCGATGTGGTGGAGGGACGTAAAAGAAGTTTGTGGAGGAGAAGGGGAGTGGTTTGAATCGAATATCAGGAAGAGGGTGGGATGCGGGGACGCAACATATTTCTGGACAGAGAAATGGGTGCAGGATGAGGGGCATCTAAAGTGTAAGTTTTGAAGGTTGTTTGACATCTCTACTCAGTAGCATAACTTGATAGCAGATATGGGAGAGTGGGAAAATAACCAGTGGAAGTGGACTCTTAAGTGGCGAAGATTGTTATTTGAATGGGAGAAGTTGCTACTGCAAGACTTGGAGCAAATTATTAATTCCTCAATACTGAAAAGGGGAACTAAAGACTTCTGGTACTGGGAGGGAACTGTAGATGGTAGTTTCACAGTAAAATCGGCATATGATATTCAAATGAGGCATAACTTGGCTCAAGACTGTGCTGTGTTTGAAAAAATCTGGAAATTAGCAGCCCCCTCTAATGTCCAAGCTTTTGCTTGGAAAGTACTGCTAGATAGAATTCAGACCAAGGATAATTTAGTTAAAAGAGGAATAATCCATTTAGGAGAAAATAGCTATTGCATGTTCTGGCAGGATCATGTTGAGAACGTGAATCATCTCTTGTTCACTTGCCAATTCGCGTGGGAGGTTTGGATCAAGATCTACAGCTGGCTGGGAGTGATTACAGTTCAAGCAGAAGATGCAAGAAGCCATTTTGAGCAACATGGTTATGTCATTCTTCAAAGCACAGGCTCAGGTTGGTGGTCAGTGTGGCTTGCTGTTATTTGGGCAATTTGGACACACAGAAATGAAGTAGTTTTTAATGCAAGGAACATTAGCTCAGAGACAGTAGTGGAATTGGAAAAATTCAAAGCTTGGAAGTGGCTTCAATGCAAAAAGAAGGACTTTTCTTATTCTTCTTATGCCTGGAATTGGAACCCAAGTGTGTGTTTGGGGTTAGGATTTACTTGGCAATCTTAATCTATTATGTTTCCTTTGAGCTGTTGTAGCTGGTTATTTAGTTTACTGGTTTTCTGGCCCTTGTCCTTGACTTATGTTTCTCTTTTGCTGTTCTTGGCTTTGTTTGACCTGCTACGTTCAGAGGTCTTACAAGCCTTGTTATATGCCTTTTTTTTTTCTTTCTCTTTTTTTTAGCTCTTATTTGTACTTGGGTTGTAGCATCCCTAATGCTACTTTTTATTCATTCTTTTTGTCCTTGCAAAAAAAAAATAGTTATAACTAGTATTGATCCTTTGTCAGAGTTTTCGTATTTTGTCTCTCGTTTTTCTTTTTTAAATAAGTATATCATCTATTTAAGTTTTTTTTGTCTAATCCTAGTTACATTCTAATTTCCTCTTTTTTCTAATTTGTCATGTTTCGAATCAATATGATAAGACCATTTTAATCTTCCAAATGTAATTACGAAAACATAAAATACAATTTTTTTGAGTTAATTTCCAAATCAATTCTCTAAAACTATTTTATATCAAATTTTTTTGGTTACAAGATATCAACTTTTTTATGACATATTTGAAATCATTTTGAACGTAAGATAGTTCATTCAATTAAATTTTTTATATAAAAAATAATCATAATCATTAAAAAATTGTCAGCATACATCATAATGGTAGAAAATTAATAATTGACGTTATTAATTATTCTTATGTCATTAAAACCATTAAATTTCAAATTAATATAATAGTTATTTTTGAAAAAAGTCACAGTTGACTCTTATTAATTATTCTAATGTTATTAATAACTATTAAATGCAATACTAATGCATTAATTATTTTTGAAAATATGAAATATTTTTAATATCTAAACTACTAAAAAAATGAGAAAATATAAATATGACATCATCTACCTACTAATTATAGTATGGGAGAAAAAACTTATGAAGAAAGACATAAAATAAAAGAGTGACTCTTATCGGAATTGTCACTTTTAATTTTGGATATGTAGGATAGGATATAGGATTATTCTTATTTTACCCACTAAGATAAATACTCGGTTTAAAAGAGCCAAATCCAAACTTCTCAACCTCCATCGCATTTTTTTTGCATAATGCACACATTCTTTCGCTACATACCACTTATTCCCATTAACGAAAATAAAGCATTTTGTAATTTCCTCTATCAACATTTTTAGTTAGGATTTCTTAATTGCACATCATTTTTTTTTGACGGCGTCGTCACCTATAAAAAAAACGGTTGCATAACTATCTTACGAACAAAATTATTTAAACCGATATATTCTTCTTTCTTATATAAAATAAAATATTATTACTCCATGAAATAGCCTGCAGTTTCATCTCCATCTCTATCGTACGCAAAACTATATGTTAGAAGTGTAATATAAAATCATTCATAATTTAGTTTTTATCTAATAGCTTAAGCTTTTGGGACAATTCGTTGTTTGACATGGTATCAGAGTCTTAATGATTATATGGTATTGAGTTCGATCTTTACCCCCAAATTCTTCTAATAAAAAGAGGTTTAATCTAGCACATGTAGTAGATTGAGCATGTGCACTGTCCACGCTTTTAGCCCAAGTGAGCTCTTGCGTGAGAGAGTATTTAAAGTACAATATAAAATCATTCATGTAACTTTTACCTAATATAACTTCAATTTTTTGGATAATTGATTGCTTTACACTATCCTCATATTCCACAAAAATTGACATAAAACTAAATAAGCAATTCCCTTAATGTAATAGAAATCATAGTACAATAAGAACTCAACATGTATAGGATTTTGCCGATTTCCTTTTGACCCTTATGGTTTAATATTATTTAAATCTGAAATTATCCACACATATAGAAACTGAAATAGTACATAATCCATTAACAGATTCTAAATCAC
Source organism: Lotus japonicus (assembly GCF_012489685.1). Classification (NCBI taxonomy): domain Eukaryota; kingdom Viridiplantae; phylum Streptophyta; class Magnoliopsida; order Fabales; family Fabaceae; genus Lotus; species Lotus japonicus. Next base: position 23,356,941 of record NC_080046.1, read on the forward strand.
TCAATATTTATTTTGAGTAAAATTACCTTAACTTAAGTGAGGCAAATATTTTAACATGTGTTTTAGAAAATTCTAACTCACGACACATGTTAAAATATTATTGAGTCTCTTAAAGGCTAAAGTAATTTTACACAATATTTATTGAGGTGATTTAGACAACCACACATATTCATTCACAAATAGATAAAAGTTGACAATATGACTCACCAGGTAACTTGACAAATAATTAGATACAGTATTAATTAATTTTTCTGCAATTGAACCTTACCTCTCCTTGACTTCCAGTAAGAGGTTTTAGGTTACTCATCTTGATCATAGAAGCTTTGAAATCTTCAGCAAAAGCAAACGGGTTTGTACTGTATAGCTCCACCAACTTGTCACTTTCACTACCATTTTCTTTGAACAACTCTTGATCAGAATGCAGGAGACCCTTTTTGCACATCAATTCCTTGTAATACATTGTGTCAACCCTTGCAGGAGTTGAATCCAACGGTGTCAAATTGTTGTCTCCGCCATTTCCAGGGCACTTCTTTTTCAAAGAGGCTGCAAATTTTTTCTCTATGTTGTTTTCATTGTAGATCCGGTTCCGGAAGGTGGTGCACCTGGCAAAGCCAATGGTGTGGCCACCGGAGAGTGCCACTAGGTCTTTGAGGTCCAATCCATGAGAGTTAAAATTTGAAACAAGTTGTGAGAAACTGAAAAGTGGGGCAGGGATATTGGTGTTTGCTGCATCCCTGCTTGCAGTTCTTGCATCTCTTCTGCCCAATGATACATTATACCAAAGGTGTGGACCCCCCAACTAGTAGAAATACATCAAAGTTAGAAATAAAATATTAGATGATTTATGTGTCTTCACTTAACAGTTAAATTTTAGTGTAAAATTGGTTCAAGTCATAGTATTAGGATTAGATGTCTAAAATTTGATCTCGCTCTTATAATAAAAAAATAATTAACACAAAATATGTGAGTACGTGTATTATTCACATTTTAAACTAACAACGGGATTTTGTTTAAGAAATTAACATGTTAAAAAGAATTATAAAATCATTTTTGTATCTGGTGTTCTAAAACTTAGACTCATTATCGACTTAGTTGGACTATTGAGTCAATGAGTCACTGGTTATACTCATATTAGTGTATCACTGGTGGGATCGATTCACTCGAAGATAATATATATATATATATATATATATATATATAAATATAAGGAGAATGTTAACTTACTCCCACTTGTTTTTTAGAAGGAGTAAGTTAGCACTCAATACCTTTTTCTTTTGACAAAAAGCTCCAACCTTTTATTGTTAAAAGTAGATAAAGTTAAGGGCTTTCATGTAAATTTCTTATCATAATTTTTAAAGTCAACAATTTCTATTTCTCTCTCCTCATTTATCACATTTTCCCAATTTCTCTCTCTTTCTAAAGGAACCAACACAGATCTCAGAAGATTTCATGGCTTCACCAACATAGTTCCATCTCCTCTTCGTCGCACGGCCACAACAAATTTCTTATTTCCATCTCATTTTACCACTTCTCAGTATTTTTGTTTTTCATCTCCTTTTACCACGAATTAAGAAGAGAAGACAAGAAAGAAATAGCGTGGTAGGAAGAATATATGGTAACCTAGAAATGTTTTTGAATGGGTGGAGTTGAAGTCTAATGGAAGGGGAAGAAACATCACACAATACAGACAACATGAACCGCATTCTTAAAAAAAATGGTGAAGTAAGTTGCAGATGTGGGACATGTACTTGGGGAAGGAAGCTTGAAGAAAGTTAAGCATGAGAGAGAAAACAAAAAGCAACACAGGTTTTTAGAAATAAATAAATAAGGGAGAGCCCAATTACTAATTGCCCAGTAGGTGAAGTTCTTTTTAAGCATTAGAGAAAGGTTATTTTTGTCCAAGAGATAAAGGTGTTAAATGCTAATTTACTCCTTCTAAAAAACAAGTGGGAGTAAGTTAGTATTCCCCTATATATAATTAATGATACAATGCAACATGTGGCCTAATGGTTATGACACTTGTCGTTGACTCTTAGATTCAAGGTTAGAAATCTATGAGAGTACATTTTATTTCATGGCAAAGCTTAGCTTTCAGTGTTAACTAAGATATCCTCACAAGTAGAGCTGTCAATATGGGTTCCAACCCGCGGGCCAGCTCGACGGGTTGGCTAAATGAGCCAGGTTGGGTTGGTTAAATTCCAGCTCGAAAAGAACTTGAGTTAGTGCAACCCGGTTCGTTTAACCCGTGGGTTAGACGGGCCAACCCGCGGGTCAAACAAGCCAACCCGTCAGGTCAGAGTTATTTTTCATAAAAAAAATTTATTTTATATCTCTTTAATTCCATGTTAGTTTTAGGGATTAATTTTAGATAGAAAAATGAAAATTTTAATTTCTTTTAATTTGAGTCAATTTTTTATGTTTTATTTATTGTTATTATATTATTTATCTCATTTTAAATTTGACAGTAAAATAATTGTGTTCTTAAATCCTGTAAACTAAATTTTTTTTCTATATTTCAAATGTGAGATAAAAATAATTGCGTTGATAAACATTTTTTTATGAGTTGATACCAATTTCTATAAGCATTTTTTTGAAATTATTTTTATAACATTTTAAACAATTTCTAATCCAATTTCGTAATTTTTTATATTTATTTCACTCAACCCGCGAGCTAGCCCGCCAACCCGCGAGTTCGTAGCGAGCCGGATTGGGTTCATATTTTCTTGGTTCGTTAAGACTCCGGGTTGACACAACCCAACCCGTTTTCAACCCAACCCATACGGGCTAACCCATATGGGCCGGGCTGGCCCGTATTGACAGCTCTAGTCACACTCAACAGTTATGAGACTAATTTCTCGACCCACTATTAGCTTGGATAAAGCTTAGCTAGTACAATATTTAAGGTAGTTTTTTTTTTGTGTGTTGTTGACTAGTAAAAAGTTCAGCTACTTATCTTAATATTTTATTATTGTCATAACTTCTCGAACAACCAATATCTCGTTTATGTATCCTGTTTTAATTGGACAACAATTAAAACCGCACATATGAATCTTTATCTATGTTTTATCTTTTTCTTAATATTATATTTTCCTCCAAATTTTGGCAATGTTCGGGAAAATGATTTATTCACACCTCATTTTAAGGTAGAAGGAGGTGGAGGAGGAGAGAAATAGAAAGAAAAGAAAAAGTAAGAGAGAGAAAGTATGAGATGTGATAGATAATAAGAGGAGAGAGATAGAAACAAAAATAGGTTGAAATGAAGTGTTTAAAAGATGATGTGTGTATATATCATTACTCCAATGTTCGGCTAAAATAGTTTCTCATTTAAATTAGCACTTTCATCAAATTTGACCACGTTCAAAATTTGTTTCCCGCGTAATTCAAAAGTTTGAAATTCAAACTGGTTTGGTCGAGTGGAAGGTGGGGTTCGACCACCCAGTTTAAAGCTGGTTCATTCAAGTTAGACATATTCATAACGAGTTTAACCGTTTGAATAACATATTGGTTTTGAACCTTTAACCGAACCAACCATAGATTCATCGGTCCTTATTTAGAAGGCTTAATTGCAATTTTAGCCCTTGACGTTTACATAAACCATGATTTTAGTCCCTCACCTAATTTAATTACAATACTAGTCCATCACGTTCCCTCTGTTTGCAACGTTAGCCCTTCCGTTTAATTATTAACGGAGAAGGCTTATGTGGCAACGCACATGCCTCTCATGTCACCAAGAAAAATGGTCTAACTGCACTTTTGATTCCCTACTTATACACATTATGCAGTTTTGGTCCTTAAAGTTCAAAAATTAAATTCAAATTAATAAAAATCAAAAGAAAAAACCAGAAAATGATGAGTATTTATCTTCTTAAAATTTAATTACATATTTATAAAGTCATAATCAAGCATAGTAAAATAAATTTTAATTTTAAATAATTAAAAATATATGTGCTCTATTTGTTTATATTATATAGAATAATAAAAATATCTTTAATCAATACATTCAATCTAATACAAAAATATCGAGAAAAAACATAGAGGATTATAAATAAATAATTTCAATTTAAATTAAATAGGATAGAAAGCGAAACAATTATGATTGTTATCAAAACATTAATAAATAAGAATTTAAATAAATATTTTAGAAAATGATAATCAGGCATAATAAATAAAATTTTAATTTGAATGCAATTTTTAAAGAAGATGAAAAGTCATCATTTTTTTGGTTTTTTATTAATGTTAATGTAACTTTTGAACTTTAAGGACAAAAACTACACAATGCGTATAAGTAGGGGACCAAAAGTGCAGTTAAACCATTTTTCTTGGTCACATGAGAGGCATGTGCGTTGTCAACCTTCTCCGTTAATAATTAGATGGAAGGACTAACATTATAAATGAGAGAGAACGTGAGACACTTTTCTTGTAATTAAATTAGGTGAGGGACTACAATTGTGGTTTTTATAAATATCAGGACTAAAATTGTAATTAAGCCTATTTAAAAACACCTCAACTATCTAGAAGAAAGAATTGGTTATAGCATATATAATATACTTGTTTTCAAAAAAAATATATAATATACTTACTATGGCTATAGAATCACGAGCAGCAACAGCTAAAATATCAGCGCATGATACGACGGAACGTTTGCAAGCTTTGTCAACCGCAGCTTTAATGTCATCAACAACGTCAAATGCTCTTAATGAATGATTATTTGGCAGGGCTGTTTTTTCACCAATAAAGTTCTGGGTGTCATCCAGCAAAACTGATCCATCACAACCCTGTGTGTTGCAAGAATTGAACACAATCAATATATATGTCAATAAATTATGATACTACATACTATTTGGCCTTATCTAATGTGAATTAAGTGTTTCAAAAAAATAATGTGAATTAAGAAAAAAAATAGTTCACAAGTTAAAAGAACTTAATTATATGTATATTAATTTTAATATATAAGAAACATATTGTAAAATAGCATGCACTAAATGTTAACACATAGTAAAAATATGGTTTACGGATGCACGAGATAGAATTGTCCTAACAAATATCATAACTTAACCCTAACCATGCATATATACAAGGCAATATATAATCAAGATTAGATATATATGCTACTTATTTGCCGAGGTTAAGTATTTTTTCTCACCACACTCTTAGCTTCTCTCCTACACACGCATATATAGAACAGCAATTACAACTTCCTTCAGCAACTTACATTAACAAAACAGTCGTGGAAATGCATACGCAGCAAGGATGCTCCATCACGCCGCTCACGAGCAATTGCTTTTTCAACGACTAATCGTATGACTGGCAGTGCCTCTGGGCAAACATTCTTGTAGAAATCACTAGTGAGCATTGCATGGGAAAAGGTGGCCAAAGTGACCATAACTAGCACAAGCATTGATTGGAGAAGAGAAGCCATTTGTTATGCACTTACGATGCTTTGAGCTAAGTTAGTATTGCTTTGGCTAAGGATATGAACATGATTTATATAAGAGGACGAAGGATGTGATCACAAGCCATTGAGCACATTGAAGAGTTTATTTTTGGCTTAATCCAGTTTTTGGTCCCCAATCTTTGGCATAAATATGGCTTTAGTCCCTCGCCGGAGCAAAGGTGGGGGTTGGTCCCCAGTTTTTGGCTAAATGATTGGCTTTGGTCCCTCCGGCCGTTTGGGTCAACGCCGGAGCTCCGGCGACCCATGTGGCCATGCCACGTCAATTAATGAGCTGACGTGGATTTTTTTCTTTTTCATTTAAAATATTAAAAAAACACATAATTAACCTCACTAATTAATCTCTCCCTCACCAAACTAAACCCTAGAACTCCCCAACCACACCACCACCTTCAAATCCCTAGATCCTTTCTTCTTCATGCGTGATGTATCAATCTTCCTATCATTTTCTCTCCCTATTTCCTTCTCGGTTTTGTTTTGGGTGAGGATTTTTGGGTTGGGGTGCGATTTCTGGGTCGGTCTTCGTTTCACAGGGGTGTTGGTCACGTGGTTGGTGAGCAGCTGGGCCTTCACCGTGTGTGATCACGATTCAGAGGCAGATAGATGGAAGCTCTAAAGCTTGGAGGCAAATATGGCTCTAAGGTTAAGCTTTTGGGTTGATATCAGATTTAGGTTCAAAGTGAGAGGACAAGGAAGAGAGCTGGGTGAGGGAAGTGTTTCTGGATCTGGATCTGGGTTGGTCTATGGCAGAGAAAATAGTGGTTTTCTGGGTTGGGATGTGGAAGGTGCAGCAACTTCAGGTTTTCTAGGTTAAGGCTGTTTTCTGGGTTTTGAGATTTTGGGTTGAAGGATTTTAATTTCTGAAAGGGAGAAGAGATTGGGGTTGGGGTTGGGGGTGAGGGTGAGAGAGAGCGTGGGAGGTGGGGGTGAAGAAGAAGATGTTGATGTGGAGAATTCAGGTACTCTTTATTTGAGTGGGTTTCCCAGCCGCTGGTACACTTGCAATCACTGGAAGCAAGTGCAGGTTATTTCGTATGGCTCTTACAGGTGTGGTTCATGGCGTTTGTTGTACAAAATTGCTAATTTGGATCCTAGGCCTTGAAGGTGTTCACGTTGTTGATGAAGCTGAGGTGTTGCGGTTGATTATTTGTGGCAATGAATTATCAGCATATTAAGGTTGTCAAGTATTTGGTTGGGTGGGAGTTGTTTCGTGGGGTTGATTTAGTGTTGGTGGACCTGATGTATATGTGTTGGTAATTTGGGGCAATTGGATGCTCAAATTTTGTGGCTTCGTTCTAATCATTTTTTCTAGCCTATTATCTGTTACTTCTGTCTCTGTTTTCTTCTTGTAATTCCCTCTCTGTTGTATTCTGGGTTGTAAAGAAGATGTTGATGTTGATAAAGATGAACAGATGTAGAGATGAAGTTGTTGTTGCATAATTGTTAAAGAACTTAAGAGTTTAGTAGTTCATAACCTTTATGAGGAAGATCATCATTAAAAAAATTGTGTTTAATTTTTATTTAATTATATTTTTTTAATATTTTAAAAGAAAAAGAAAAAAATCCACATCAGCTCATTAATTGACGTGGCCATGCCACATGGGCTGCCGGAGCTCCGGCGTTGACCCAACCGGCCGGAAGGATCAAAGCCAACTATTTTGCAAAAAATTGGGGACCAATCCCCACCTTTGCTCCGGCGAGGGACTAAAGCCATATTTATGCCAAAGGTTAGGGACCAAAAACTGGATTAAGCCTTTATTTTTTGCTTGAACGATTCACATACAAAATATTTTAGTTCATCGTGCCCCACGCCGGCTAGAGTACTTAACCTAGCTGAGAATTATACAAGTAATTTTATATATCAATATGCAAAGATGAACAAGTAAAAATGCATATCGCGGAATGGGGAAGCTAGCTAGCTACGATTTTTTGCTTTAAAAAAAATCACTTTCACACAACTATTGGAAGTTGAAACACTATTTTCATTTACTAAATAGATTGTTTTAGTCAACTTTATTCAGTCCAACGTCATTTTCATTGTCATATTCAAACAAGATCCTAAGCATAAAACTGATTTAGTTGTTCCAATTTAATTACAACTCAACCTTCAAAACCATTTGCAAATAGTGTAGCAGGGCATCTAATTGTCAAGCTTTTAAGATCATGAGAATTAAATGCAGAAAATTTTAATAGAGCTATGAGCTGGCAGCAAAGACCCAAAGTCGTCGAATGTTATTGAGTAATATAATTTTATCTACATTATGAAAATAGATTGTCTAAATGACTCATGTGGGTTACTAACTCATAAGTCCATAGACCAATAAGATTTTTTATAAATAAATCAATAAATAAAATATAAAAATTTTAACTCACTTATCTTTAATGTGATTGGACAATAAGTTATTTAACTCAAACTTTCTCATAAATTATTAAGAGTGAGTATAAGGGATACCCACCCTTCTACGTATTTTGATGAAAAAGCCCCAAACCTTTACCAACTATTCCAGAATAAACAAAACAAGAACTTGCGCAAATAAGCCCATACTCAAATGGCCAAACCAATCAGTTTATAATATACTCTACAAGCATGGATACAATCTGAAAATATAAAATTGTTCCCACCTACTCTAGCTGAAAACCAAGTCCATGAACGGATCTGTATGAAGTTCATGGCGATAAACAAAATCGGCAGAACCATCATTTAAAAAAAAACACTATCTCTCAACAGCCATAAGATCAAACTCTTAGAGTAAGAGGGGAGCCAAAAGAGGAGGGAAGAAATTTATATAATGAGGTTATAAGAAATAAGACCATAGGATAGTTACTATAATATTTATTTTTCTTTTAACAACACTGGTTTAAGCAGCATGTAAAAAATATTGCCTAAAAATGCATCAACAATCCGTTTGTGACTGTTGGGGTCATTTTAGGCAACATATGTCTCTTTCTCTCCCTATTGATTTGGCTCTCCTAAGAGCATCTCCAATGCTAGTTCTTAGTTCTTAGCAGTATTTATGTAGGCTCGTACTGCCACATGTGCTTAAGCAACTCTTTGCAGATTTTGTTCCAACCATGAGTTATTAGTTCTTAGCACTATTCACCCGGACCCACAATACCATTATATTAATATTTTTTTATTTCTATATAATTTTGATTCAAATTTAAATGCTAATACAATACTTAAATTCAATTAATGAGAGAAAAAAATTAATTTTTTATGCTAAGAACTAAAAAAGGTAAAACTTCTTATAAAAGAACCTAGTTCTTATTTTTAAGAACTAAGAACTCCACGTCATCACCTCCAATGGTTAAGAACTCATTTCTTTGTTCTCAACTAAAAAATAAAAACTAATAAACGCTAGTTTCTTAGATCATTTACAATGGTATGTTTAAATTACACACTCTCAACACCACTTTTTCTCTTCCCAACACTCCACATCATCTTCTCTCTCCAATTCAACACTCTCTCAACAATTACCCACTCCAATGGTTTTCATTCAACACCCTACCCCACCACTCACCCTACCCCACCACTTTTTTATTTCATATTTTTATTTAATTTTATATTTTTATTTTTATTATTTACATAAAATTACAATTATTGTTTTAAATTAAATTAAAACAATAAACACTTAACAATTTAATTTTTTTTTAAATATAGACAATAATTTATTTTATTTCCTTAACTTAAAAATGGAAGACAACAAACTAAGCACACAATAATTTATAGAGGAAAGATAATAAGATGGTGAAAAAATTGGTTTTTTTTTTCTGTGTCCAAATCAAACGAACCAAGTCTCTATTTATAGAGCAAAAAAAGTTATGAATTTTGGTTAAAAATAATTTCAATTTTTTTTTTTCAACAAGATAATTCAGTTTAAAATTTTTAAAAACAAAAAATCTCCACTCAGATTCTCTCTCCTGCCTTATCTCTCCTCTCCACCATTCAGAAGCCGCCACGTGCACCAAACACCCCTCTCAACTTTGTTGAACACTCTCAACATCTCACTCCTCCACCTCATCCTCAACAACCACTACAAACCCTCAACAACTCTCAACATCTCTCTCAACTCACCATTGCATATGATCTTAGTTCTTAGCACTATTCATGTAAGCCCGTATTGCCACATGTGTTTAAGCAACTCTTTGCAGATTGTGGTCCAACCATGAGTTTTTTGTTCTTAGTTATTAACACTATTCATCTGGTCTCAAAATATCATTATAGTAGTAATATTTTTTATTTTCATATAATTTTGATTTAAATTTAAATGCTAATTCAATACTAAAATTGATGAATGAGAGAGAAAAAATTAATTTTTTATGCTAAGAACTCAAAAAGTAAAACTGCTTATATAAGAACTAGTTCTTATTTTTAAGAACTAAGTACTCCACGTCAGCCTCCTCCAATAGTTAGAACTCAATACTCATAAATAAGAATTAAGAACCTTGCATTGAACTAGTGCGATAACCTGTGCACTGCACGAAATTTTATGTTGGATTTTTTAATAAATAAATTAGTTTTTATACATATGTAATTTTTAAATTATAAATAAGTCAATCGTGTAATATGAAGAGAAAAATTGAATAAATAAATAAAATTGTGTTGTATATTTCAAACATTTCCAAAAATTATCAACTGATGGTTGGTTCAAGTGGTACATGCTTGATTCCACTTAAGCAAGGTCTCTTGTTCGAGTCTTGTGGATGAAAAAAACCCTGCTGGGAGAGTTAGCTCCACCATGATGTGGATGTTCCCGGCTCGAACACGATTGCCTCCGAAGGAGGACACCTGTGTCAAACCAAAAAAAACATTTTCAAAAGCTTCTTTAAACACTATATTGGTCTGTTCTTTGCCCGACTTATCCATTATACAAAGTTTAAGACCCTTTCTTGAGCGTACTCTAGAGACAGCTATATAACTTACCAAGAGTGAAGAAGGGCCTCGAAAGGAAGAGCCCAACTTGAGATAGTGTTTGTCCTTGACTTTTGTTTATGGTCATCGCAAAGCATACTACAATTGGAGACTGTCTTCTTCTGAATTTAATTGGAACTTTAGAATCAGAATGGACTTGGTTCCTTCTTGAAATCTGTACTTTGTGATTAGCATTTGTTCCCGTGATAACAGTTGCACGAATAACATGTTCACCAACTTCATCCACAATTAACCTGGTTCCATTGCATAAACCTCTGCTTGGTCCATATATCTCAAAAGAGTGATTGGAGTACCAACTTTCAATAATAGTTTGTGGTTAGAGATTCCTGAACTTTTAGTGCTATTCAAAAATTCTATGGTAAACCACTCACCTCGGATTTCAGAATCCTCATCAGATCGCAAGGCAGAGTCAGAGCTCAGATTTTCATGTTCTGATGCAGCTACCATGCCAAGCATGTAAGTGTTTATCATTTCAACTGCCTCCAGTGAAGGGGTCAATATTTCTCTATCTTGAAAGTATTGCAAGTCCTACATTTTAAGCAGAAGGTTAGGATATGTGTATTTAATCAATTCCATTAATGGGTTGGGACTAATTGGGATGAGCAGATCTAGAAAGATTTGAACATCATACTCACCTGCTTCGGAATTAAGATGATTGTGGTTTTCAATTTTAAGAATCTAATATGTAAACTCTTTGATTTCTTTTGCTTCATCAGTCGTCTCAGCTGCGGTTAGCCGCATAATCTTAGACAATTTCATAACTTTGCAATGCTTCCAAAATGATGAAGAGTTTACAGTAGCTTCCACAACTTCCTGTCTGCTTCCTCTAGTTATTACAGTTAGTATTTGTCTAAACTCACCTCCAAGTATTACTACTTTTCCTCCAAAAGGTTTATGTACGTTGTCTTCATTTTTCAACCTCATTAAATCTCATAGTGTAACGTCTAGAACTTCGAAACAAAACTTTTTCAAAATTGGAGTTTCATCCCATATAATAAGGCTTGTTTCAAGAAGAAGCTTTGCTCGTAGACTTCCCTGTTTTATATCACATGTTGAGGTCTCTGTAGCATCTAATGGAATGCAAAATTTAGAATGAGTTGTTCTGCCTCCTGGCAAGAGTATTGATGCTATGCCACTGGAAGCACCATTAAGGACAATTAGTCCTCTGGAACTAAGTGATGTGGATAAAGTGTTCCAAATAAAAGTCTTTCAGGTTCCACCATAGCCATATAAAAAGTAAAAGCCTCCTGAGTTTGACAACATAGATGTGACAACCCTTTCATGTACAGACTTTTTTTCATGTGGAAGCATACTAAGAAACTCTTCATATTGTACCTTTAATCCATCTTTGTCATAGTTTAGTTCATCGACAATAAATCTATTGTCAAATTACAGGACTTCATCATATTCTGATGACAAAGATGAGTAATCATTTAATGACCTACCATTTCGTTTGAGCAACTTCTCAATTTCAATGATACATAAATTTTTCAAATCAGCATCTGCGATTCGTAGTCCTGCAGTCGAGAAGGGAGATTAACTAATGTTTTTTAACTGTGTCGAATATAACTAATGATGTTCACACACTTTGCATAATTATCATGCGCAATGTGATTTTCTAAACTTTTTAATTTCATTCATATTAAATCTCAAGCAATAATTATGTTATTATAGCAACATTTCGAATCTTAATAATATAACTTGAAAACCTACATACCCGGATTATGAAATGTTTTCCTTCTATGGTGTAGAATGACTTCTGATAAGAGAAGCAAGCATGCGTCCCAAACATCTTTAGGTTTTGAGATTGAATTCATCATTATCATTCTTAAAAAGAGTTTCCTCATTTATTCTCTGTAAGCTAAATCAGAGACTTCTTTAATTGCATCTATATATTCTTTGTCATCTGTTAGCAACTCTAATTGATTGCATGCTTCTTGAAAAGTATCATATGTTATTCCCTTCACTGTTCTGATACTTCTATATGATGTACAACCCTTTTGCATAGTTAGTAGGATTCTCATGTAATATAATTCTCCAATGCCTAAAGGGATATACCGTAGTCTACCAATTTTAAAACGTCTCTTTCTTGGTTTCCAGATTCTATCTTTTTTATGATAAACAAATTTACTGGGAAATTCAGCGTATGTTAGATTCTGCCCATCCTAGTTTTTCTCATTAGTTACAAACCAAGCCATAAACATCGTGGATTTTGTACCGTTCTTTTCAAGAACATCACCAACGTCTTCATCATCATTATAATATACCAAAATTCATTTGAAAGATGAAAATTTAGTTTTTGTACCGACGACCATCGTTTGTGTATGGTAAAGGAAAATGTTCTCCAAGCTGCCTCACACAAAGAAAGATAACGACAATCATAATATTGCTTTACCTCGTCCACTGACTCTTTCACTTGAGCATCGTTGTCCTTATTTAAAATTTCAAGTATTGCTCGATCTGCACCTTTGCTGACATATTTGAACAAATATTTCATAGCATTGGACTTGTTACAATACTCCCCATTAATGTGAGCTTGATACCTCATAAGGAGAGTGAGATTGTAAGACACAACATACCTGCAATATAGAACATGCCACCTGCAGATTACAATTGTAATAAATAACATATCTGAGTTATCTTTCATTTTTTCACGAAGTTATGCTTTTTCAAATTGGTATCAATTTACTGTAGTCGCAATGCATATTACAACTGTAATAAATAACATACCCATTATCAATTTCAATGTCTTTTTTCTTTATTACAATTCCTGTTTGCATTCTTCTATACTGCGGGTGGCCTTCTTCGTCAATAGTGGTGGTGTTTTGAAATTTCTTTGGAAAGAATTTAATGCACCTACCCTTAACTGACCAGGACACAAAACACCTCTTGTAGCTACCACATGAGATGATATGCCCGTTGAAAAATAAAGTTTTAGTTTTATACTAATTATGAACTATGTTCCAAATGAAAATATTGATGTTTGTTTTACTTATTGGCATTAAAGATATTTAATAACCTTGTCACTGCAAGTTAACATTTGTTAAGTCATGTAGAATATTGTTCTAGACAAAATATGCATTAATGATTTTAGGCAATTATCCCGCCAAAACTTTGTTTCTTTAAAGTAAACGATCATGGTCATCATAGTTATGAAGGGAAACAGCAAAAACAAAATGATCATGGTCATCATAGTTATGAAGGGGAAACAACCAAAACAACAAAATAAAAGACTCAATGTTACCCCTTAGTTGCCACTTGCTTATAAAAATCTTTATCTAAATTAGACTTAAGAATTCCAATGTTGGAACTCATTGTAGATATTTGTTGTTACAGACTTTCAAGACTTTCACAAAGTCAAGCGAGACTAAATAGAATTCTTTTTATAGCCAGCTTCTTCAAGCACCCGTGTCAGAACTCGGAACTTCCTGTGCACGCAAAGTAAATAGAATACATCAGAAAAGTCTCAATACTAAATATATTAGGTATATAACTCTTTCTATAAAATCAGAAAAGGTAAAGATTCCATAGGTTAAGATAGATTCATAATAATGATAAGTATAGTTTCTTTTAATATATATAAAAGTTTAGTTTGAGTGATTAGCCGTGTTTCAGTTCCCAAAAATAGATTTATCTTATTTGGAGGAAGAAGTGATGTTTGATTATGGGGAGAGGAGAAAGCATGGTAGCGTGAGTTATTGTGTGCTCCAAGTCGTGATCAAGGAAGAGCCTTGCGAATATTCGGCATTGTTATTATTCGATTTGTTAACACTGCATTCTTTGTTTGTTGAAGTTGTGAATTGGGGATCATGGTGGGGAAAACAAAGGAGACCCAATTTAAAAGGCTTTAAATCCAAGTAATAACAGCGACAACGGGGCGTCAAAGTACCTCTCCCTTGTGAGGAAGCTGAAGGTTCGTTGTACAGACAAAGTGGTGAAGCAAGGCATGTCCATCTTGAATGACCCCAAACAATGATCATCTCTTGGCCCAGATGGTCCTTCCCTAGTTCTCTTTCTCATCTCCTATATTGCACACTTGTTTCTTATTTTCATGACATGTAATTTTCTTAATTGTGTCATTTATACTCTAATTGTTGAGAGTCGACTTTATATAAATAATGATTGCTTGTTTCTCGATGCAGAATGGACTTTGTATGAGGAGGTTACATCATTGCATATACATTTTTTTAAAAACTTGTGTGGAGATATTTTTTTCAATTTTATTATTATTAAATTTAAAAACTATACTTGAATTTATACATTGACATTTTTATATTGGAAATCAAAACTCAAAAGTATAATAACCTTTATTTTAATATAGTATCCAAGAAGAAAACAACCAATAAAAAAGGGCCTTATTTTATTATAAAAAAGTGTAATAACCTCTGTTTTTAATAATTATTAGTGCTTTATTTTTTGATGTAAATTATTGTGATTTATACATCATATAAATTATTTTACTTTAAAAATTAAATATGGTTTAATCTAAATCCATAATTGTTTTAAGGTGGAAATACATATAAACTAAATATTATACTTGTGCGTTGCACAAGTTTGTTTACAACATTTTTAACATTAAATAACAATGATGAAGGGTATCCACTCACCGAATAAACTGGTTGATGGCTGTTAGTTTAAATGAGATGGTTGGATATTTTTTGAAGTTATACAAATACAGAGTATTCATATCAATGCACTTTTGATGGCTATAATAAAAAAAAATGGAATTGTTATTCAGACCCCCCATAGCTATTTAGACCCCCAAAAATCTGGGAAATGACAAAAATACCCTTACTGAAAATAGAAAATTTGAATAATACCCCTCCCTCCATCCTCACCTTCTTCCTAATGCTTTGTTCAACCTCCCCCCCCTCACCCCCCTCTCACCATATTCTCTTTCTTCTTCTAAATCCACTCTCAACTTCCAAACCCACTCTCAACTTCCACACCCACATTGTTGCCTGCCACCGCCTCCACCACCCACGCCACCGCAGCCGTCGTCCTCACCCAACACCATCACCAACGTCGCCACCGCCGTCGTCGTCTTCACCCAACTTCTCCTCCCTCGTTGCCGTCGTCTGTGAAGGTACTGCACTCTAATCCCGATCTAGATTTATCGCACTTTCATTAAGCGTGAGCACCGTACTCTTTGTGTGCGTCAAGTTCGCACTCTGAAAGAGCGAGAGAGACGCACATTGAGAGTGCGTGTATCTGTTAGAGCACCATATTTTATGTTTACTCCTTGTCAACAACAACCACTAGGTGAAGGTACTGATCAATATTACATTTAGTATGAATTTACCTAACATTACATGAATTTTATCACATACTTAACAATATAATTGATCATTTTGTAGGTGCTTATTTCAAGTGACTTTCCTTTGCCAACAGTTAATCCACAATGGATGTATCATTGTACTGTTGAAGCTCGTGGTTGGCAGCTACCATACCTGGATCGCATGACCCTATTCAACAAACTCTCCCGAGAGGAAAATGTAGACATACATAAGATCGATGAAATCATAAATCTCGCTAAAGATTAGTTTCGTGATGTTGTAGTAGTCCATTTGCAAATTTTCATATTAGTTGTATTGTATCAATGATAGATTATGATGTAAGATTTAACTTGAAGTTTATAATGTAACATTGAAATGTATCAATGACAGATTAGTTTCTGTTGAAGTTTCTGTTTCTGTTGTGTTAAAGTTTCTGTTGGAGTTTATGTTTCTGTTTGTTTCTGTCAAGTTTCTGCATAATCTCGCACTTTAGAACTGCGTGACCAACACATTTTCCGTGTGCGATGGTAACACCTTAATAAAGAGCGACTCATATCACGCACTTTGTAACGGCGTGACTAATGCAGTTCACTAAGTGCGTATATGTGCCTTTCCTATATGTACCTTTTCTGTTGAAGTTTCTGTTTCTGTTGTGTTAAAGTTTCTGTTTCTGTTGGAGTTTATGTTTCTGTTTGTTTCTGTCAAGTTTCTGCATAATCTCGCACTTTAGAACTGCGTGACCAACACACTTTCCGTGTGCGATGGTAACGCCTTAATAAAGAGCGACTCATATCACGCACTTTGTAACGGCGCGACTAATGCAGTTCACTAAGTGCGTATATGTGTCTTTCCTATGTATAGTCTGACACTGGGATATCAACTCTGGCACTACTTAATCGCACCTTCAACGTGCGCTCGGAACGCATGTTCAACGTGCGTCTACGTCACTCCGTGGGTAGGTGTGATAGACACGCACTACAAGGGTGCGTTCGAAAGGGGCATTTTCGGATTTCCGGTTTTCCATTGAGTCTGAATAGCTGTGGGGGGGGGGGGGGTTTGAATAACAATTCCCTAAAAAAACTTTTGATGGTCATGTCACTGAAGAAGGGGCGTGGCCATTTGAAGGGACTAAGGGAGATTTGCAAATGCAGTTTTGATTAGAAACACGAACATACTGATGAAGGGTATCCCTTCTCTTATTTATTTATTTTTTTAATAGAATCCATTCATCAAAGTAAACAAATATGCTTTTTGAAAATTCCAACATAAGCATATTAGTCAAATTCCATAATTAGTATCCATTCACCGCAAAATGATGATTTTCCACATGTGGGATTTTGTTAGAATCTTAATAATATATAAAGTCCATTCACCAAAGTGGGCCATATTGTTACTTAATATCCACATGTTTTCATACTGTTGGTTGTTTCTATTGAATTTCCAAATGACATATTATGATTGATCCACATTGTTTAATTTTCATTGGTCGAAATTGTGAGCACAATCAATGAATCAATAAACTAAAAATTATGAAAAATGATATTTTCTCCTAATTATTTCCTCCGAATTTTCCTCTTCTCTCCTCATTTAATGCTAACAGTTTTTCTTTTCTACCACTTTCCGAACTCACCCTTTGTGTCCGAAATTTACTTCTTCTTTGCTTTTCCACTTCACAAGTACGTATTCATGATTATTCAAGCTTTCATTTGAGCTACTTGACTTGTGTGTTAGCCAACTGTTATAAATAATAAAATTTTAAATGTGTAAATATTAGTCCTAAATAAAAAAATAAACTAATCGGGTGGTCGGGTTGGTTCTGATTAAAACAAATTGAGAACCGAGCTGATTATAAATCGGTTTGGTTCGGGTTTAACCTAAACATATATTGGTTTGAATCATTTGATTCATAAGTTTGATTCAAACTGAAGAACATTGTTAAGTGTAGTTGTGGAAGATAATGAAAAGTATTCTTATTTAAATTTAAAAGTTTTAAATATACAATCCCTATAAGTTTTAAATAAGATAAAAAGTTTGATGCATCGATGGTGTAAATTTTTTTTACACTGTTAGTGCATCAAAATTAAACTCTTTAAATAATATAAATTTATTTGAGAAGTACTATTGAAAATTAATTAATCATTATTTAAATTTAGAAAATTTAAATCTTATCCATCTATTTTCGAATAGAGATTAATAAATATGCAACGCCAGTGTAAAGAAATTTTATGTAAATATCACATTATGTCACATAGCATTAAACGATTTCATCTCTTTATAAATTTATGATGTAGCTAGAATCAATTAGATGCAATTTTCCGATGGAGTAAAAAAAAAATCAATTAGATGCATGTGTAAAAAAGTTTAGCCGAAAAATACATCATTCATTTTCTCTTAAAAATAATATGTATTTAGTAACAGTTTTAATTAATTATTACTTAAATACAAATTTGTATTCAATTATATTTTATGTTAAAAATTATTAAGATTAAGTGTAAATGAATTTGTTATTTCTTTTGAAAACTGAAAGTAATTTATTGTTGGTACCATTATGAGATTCAGGGGTATGTTTGAAAAATTAAGAAAAATAAAAAAGTTAAACTTAATTTTTTTATAAGCAAAATGTGTATTGATATGGAAACTAAATTAATGTGTTGTTGGAGCCTTTGGAGGACAATTCGGACGATGGAGTCAGAGGCAATAGCAACTCTCTTAAATTAAAAGAAGATACGAAGCGAGCAATCAGTCCTGTAGGATAGCTTAAGTGGTAGAAGTTGTGGGACATATGGGTTGGGTAGGGGAAGTCCAGGGATCGATTCCTGACGGGTGTAATTTATCTTTCCGATGTACCCAAAAAAACGAGCAATCTTAATTTTAATTAAATTTTCTGAATTTATGTAATTAACATTTCCGAATTTATCATCATCAAATCAATTAAATTATTTTCAAGTTACTGCTTTCAAATAAAACTTGATATAAAACCCGTGCGGATGTGTAAGATGAATTTGAATTGATCGAGGATTAGTCGGATTTGGGAGGAAAGTTCGTGTTAAGTAATTGATTTTCTTTGGGAAGGAGTTATCGTTGTAAGAGATGAATATTCTTTTAGGAAATGTTGGAGAGCTACAGAGCATCAGAGATCCAAACTTGGAAAAGGTTTAGGTTTTAAGTCTATTAATTCTTGTCATAAGTGTATAGGACTTGAAGTTTGTCATAATTTGATTGGGAGATTAAGAAGTTTATCGGCAAGATGGTAATCAAGTTACAAGAAGGAAAGTGTTAGTATTAAGATGAATACTTGAAGTTATCATAGTTGGACAAGCTACTCAGAGTCTAATAGTGAATGAAACTTGTTATGGATTTCGGTGATACAAGCTAGAGATTAGCGAGTGAATTTTGCTAAGTGGAATGAGAATATTAGGGTAAAGATTGACTTCAGAAACTGGAGATCATATTCGAGTAAGAGTTTTAGTGGTGTTATCATTGATGATTGTAGTTAAACCTCGGCAAGTTGAAAGATGATATGTCTGTTGAGACGCCGTTGGTCAACATTGGGACTAGAAGAGTGAAACAATCGAAGGGAAAGCAGAGTGCTTTAGTAAGAGTTATTTGGAACAAAGACACAGACGATGCCATATGGGAGTTAGAGGAAAAGATCAAGAACAATAGTCAGAGCTTTTACTGAACCCTAAGTTTCGAGGACGAAACTTTCTTTTTGGAGGGTAGTAATGTAAGACCCAAGTTTTTAAGCTTAGAATAAGTGGAAGCGATTTCCATTTACAATTAGGCTTGATGTATCGTGAAAGGAAACCTGAACAAGAGTTTACCAAATGAAATAAATTTATGAAGGAGAAAGTTCAGGAAAAGTCTGAGGTTCGTATTGAAGTCGATAAAAGTTATAGCACGATCGTTATACGCTTAAACCTAGGTCAGAAACCCTAGTATATAGCTAATTTTCACTTTTAGGCACGACGGAAGTTAATTCCAAAAATCTTCAGAGAAAGGTTAGAACTTCTCTTTTTCCATATATCACAATCGTTTCGAGGCGAAACTTTAGGATCTACGAACGTCCGATTCCAATCATCGGAAGTTTGCCGAAACCGAATCCCTGGTATTTCAAAACCCTAGAATTTCTCGACGATGAAGACTTTTTCTATTCAGAGCTTCAAATGATTATTCCACACGCGTACACCCATTTCTCTTGATGATTTCAATCTTTCTTCCGAAGGAAGTTTTCTATTCCGACATTCGATGCAAAAAGCAACTTATCGGGTAAAATAGTTTTACACCGACTATGCATTTGTTGCCAAAAATATAAGGAGACCTCATTTTAGTTTTGGAATTCTTTCGCCAAAACATATCTTAGAATTCATGAAGAATGACGCCGGAAAAATCAGATTCGCGAAACTTTCATTTCGCCGCGAATTTCCATCTTCTACATATAGCAAGAAAGGTGAGAAAATTTACAAGAACTCCTCCATTTCTCTCCCAAACCCGCGAGCTCCATTGAAGAGGAAGGAAGAAGAGTTTTTCTTCATCTCTTGCTTGATCGTTGATTAATCAGTTGCTGCTTCAAGGTTTCGAGGTATAGTCGCTAATCCTTACCTCTGATCGCTTTTTCCATAGCTTTTCTGTAGAGTTTTCTGAGCGGATAGTTTATGGGTTTTTGCAAAACTATCCTGAATCTTTCATTTCTGATTCTAAACCTCTTCTATATGTGCCCAAGATCACTTCTGCCGGATTAGATTTTCCGTTATGTCGCCGGAATTCCGCCGGAATCAATTTTAGGCTTAAATACCCATTTTTGGAGTTTTTGAGGTAAAGCTTCAACCTTTAGGCTAAAAACTATCGCCTTAGCTTAGTGCTAGTAGGATTAGTTGTCATAAACGTCGTTGGTGACGTCCCTGCAAAATTTTATTTTAGGGATTTCAGTTTTGAAATTTCTAAGTTAAAAATCATGACCAAAATACCCCTGCGACAGTTTTTGATCCGATAATTTTTCCGAGTTCAGAATACCCTTAGTTACGGCTTATGAAAGCATAGGAACCAAGTTTGATCGAAGAAAAATCGAGCCCCATAATTAACCAAAGTGGCCGAGCCTATTAGAGGGGGAGGAGGAAATTTCCTTTTCCGAAAACTTGTCTTTTCGCGCTAGATTATCGTACCTTAGAGTATAGATTACTTCGTGTAACCTTAGTAAGTATCGATAGCTTAGTTCTCGATAGATTCTGATAGTATTTCTGTGACTTTGCTTTAAAGGAACTTTTGAGGAATTTCCTGAGGAGCAACGCTTTGCTTGTGAGGAAGAGTTAGAAGATAATCCTGGAGAATCTGCAGGTGAGGGCTTCTCACTGAATCTCTAGTTAATGCTTAGGGTCGATGTTTCGACATTGTTTACTGTTTATGCACTGGAATTGTGTGTGATTGGAAAATGTTTTCTGAGGCTTCGGCTGACAATGTAGATGATTCATCTACTGAATGTTTTTGAGATTGTCTTACATGCTATGTGCTATGTGGGTAATCTAGGAGGTGTGGTGCATGCTTTATATGCTAAGTGCTAAGTGTTTATGATGCGATTTATTGATATATGACATGTTGTTGATTGTGATGATTTAAATATGCTCTGTACTGGAATCTGAGATTCTGAATGGTGAGAATAGCGGGCAGGTCATGCCGATTTTATTTTGAGAGTTTTGAGAAAGTTTGATAGGACGAACGAGGTTCGGGCCTTAATTTTGTTTAGTGGATCGAGACATCCTCTGGAAGCGACTTGGGATTGGGAGATCCTGCAAATGTATAAGACTTGCGATAAGACAAAATGGAATCTATTTTATAAAGAAAATTCATAAGACCTTAAATAACCTCAAAATCTTTAAGTAATGATAACAACCTCGAAGGAAGGCATTGGAAGTCAAATCATGGTTTTGGAAAAGCGAGGAGTGTCGTCGGATCCAAGTGTTGAGGAGTTTGGTAAGTTCTGAGTATGTTGGTACTCCTTCGCTCGTTGAGCAGTTTGTTAGTCATCCAAGGGATGAGCCGAGAAGCTTCACTGAGGCGTGAGACCTTGTGAATGCGGGATACTCCACTGAGGCGTGAGACCTTGTGGAAAGCATGGAACTCCACTGAGGCGTGAGACCTTGTGAGAGCATGAAACTTCACTGAAGCGTGAGACTTCGTGAGAGTATTGATGACCCGAAGAGTCATCGTGAGCGGTAGTCACTCAGGCACGCGTGAGTCCGTATGTTCAATCCGAGGGATTGGGTCGATTTAGCGATTGCCATTTTACCTCGCGTGAATCCGTATGTTCAATCCGAGGGATTGGATCGATTCAGCGATAACCTTTCGACTCGCGCGGATCCGTATGTTCAATCCGATGGATTGGATCGATTCGGCGATAGTCATTGGACACGCGCAAGTCCGTATGTTCGACTCTTTTGAGTGAACCGACTTGGTGTTGTCATTTGTTGCGTGTGCGAGTCCGTATGTTCAACCCAGGGGGTTGGATCGACTCGACATGCCTAATCGTGGGAGTCGCGTGAATCCGTATGTTCAATCCGAGGGATTGGATCGATTCAGCGATAACCTTTCGACTCGCGCGGATCCGTATGTTCAATCCGATGGATTGGATCGATTCGGCGATAGTCATTGGACACGCGCAATGTCCGTATGTTCGACTCTTTTGAGTGAACCGACTTGGCGTTGTCATTTGTTGCGTGTGCGAGTCCGTATGTTCAACCCAGGGGGTTGGATCGACTTGACATGCCTAATTGTTGGGCTATCCTGGGGATAAGTCCGGGAAACCGGTAGTTTCCGAGTATGTGATACTCTTTGCTTGTTGAGCAGTTGTGACCATCGGATTGAGATGAGTCGGATGATCCGGAGATCATCATGAGTTACTATGTTGATGTGAAGAAGTGTCTTTTGTCGCAGAAATCGACTTTACCTTAGTGTAAGCTTTTAGAGACTTTAATTTATCTAGAACACGTGGCGACGTGTCGAGTGAGAGTCGGAGACGTTGTTTGACTAATCATCCTGCATTCATGCATACTGATTTAGTTGTCGAGTGTGATTGTTATTTGTTAATCCTATGTGGAACATGTTAATCGTTATTATTGCTGTTAAGTTCATTATGGAATATGCAACCCTAGGATGTTATCCCTAGCTATAAGCCTAAGTGGCTATTCTTTTATCTATATCTATTGGTGCTATTATTTATGTAATTCTTTGGAGTTGACCCTCGCGTCTTCTGTGTGTGCTTTGGCGGACAAACGCCCTTTGTCAGATGTCTTTGGCGGACTGGTTCACGACGGTTCACCCTTCGGGGGAAACTAGAGTTGGGATGCTGGAACAGGAGCGCATCGCGATAGCGAGCGGAGGACGGATGGTGTACATAGACTAGGTCGTTCTGGATTTCGAATTCGGACGACGATCATGCCAGCATGTAGGATTGAGTGTTAGTGTGAGCTCCTCGAGATGGGATTAGTGTAGGAGTAGAGTCCTAGCTCTGAACATCATTTGTTTTCTTTGGGGACAGGGTAGTTTCCCACCTATAGCTTTTTGTGTGGTTTCTTTACGGGAATCACAGAGAGTTGGTTGGACTTAGGAGGTCTTGCTTCAGGCCGATGGGCCAGCTTATTCTCAGTTTTGAGGGATGGTGTTGCGGACACTTGACCTTTCTTGTGGATTGTACCTTTTGCCTTCGGGCGTTACACTTTTCTTTCCGTCACTGGAGGTTTACTCGTGACGAGGTTACTACTACAGCGGGGGCTGTTTATATATTGTATATTAGTTCTGATTATTGTTATTGTTGGGTTTTATTTACTTCAGTCTTGTCTTAGTTATTATCGAAAAAAAAAATATTTCACGTTTTTCCGCATTAAGTTTACTTTTGGTTACTAAAGTGACGCCACCGAAATCGGGGTGTTACAACCCCGGCGTGAAAGCTAGCAAGGAAAAAGCGAGTAAGAAACCGAGAAGGGTTAAGCAAGGTGGGGTAAAAGGGTAGAAAAATGGTGGTTTTAGAGAATAAAAATATCAAAGTAGGTGAGAGAACAAAGAAGAAGCCATAAAAGGACAAATAAATCTTACCAAAGCAAGATATGAAAACAAATAACAAAAGAAATACATGTAGCACCCAAGATCCATGACCTCTATCTCCATATATATCTCATACTTCATGGGGGTTGAATGAAAGTTGCATAAAACTCAAACAAATGAGGTGTATTTATACTTGAAGATTAATCATTGAAGAATATGAAATGTCTCACTAATTTTGAATAAGAGGATGAATGATTAATGACTCATAAAAAATGAAACTGATCCATATTTGTAACCGATAGTATTAATTGAATTTGGGAAAATGAATTGGTGAAGAGAAAGATGACATATTTCCATTAGTTAAAGGGAATTTGCACTTTCAAAAACAATATGTATTCAAATTTGCACTTAGAAAGATTGACATGCGATTATTATATATCTTTTTCAATTATAGAAGCTATATGTATTCTTTTCAAGAGTTACATTATATTAGCATGTGTATCGTAAAAAAATAAAAATTAGAGAGATTCAAAAGTTACATTATAATAAAAGAAGTTGAATAGAAATTTGTCCAACTTCATTGTTTAATGCTAGTATGTGTAACATTAAAAAAAACACAAAAAGATTGGAGAGTTTCAAAAGTTACATTATATTAAAAGTTGAATAGAAATTTTGTTCAACTTCATTGTTAAATGCATTTAGTACTTACATATATATATATATATATATATATAGAGAGGATAGATAGATTTAAAAGTATTTTATATAAATTATTTATTAATAAATATTATTTATTATTAATTTTAATTTTTAATATTTGTAAAATGCAAAGCTCAAGTCAATTTTAAGTTTATGAATGTTGTTATTTAATATAAGTAGTTGAATACTTTTTTATTATATTTTTTTTTCAGTTGTTAATATATTTAAATTTTTTTTGTTATTTTTTAATGTATTTAATATAAATGTATGGGAGCTTTATGGTTTAATGCATTTAATACATGCAAAACCTCAAGTCTCCTTTACATATATATATATAGATTAGTGCTTTGAAAAAATTTACATCAAACAACTTTTAACTAAAAAGTAGTTTTTAAGCATTATGAAATAAAAACTTCATCAAATCAAATATATTAATTTGGCCCCTCAAAAATATATTAATTTGAAATTCTTTTCAAGTTACTGCTTTTAAATAAAATTAGTGCTTTAAAAAAATTTACATCAAACGACTTTTAACTTAAAAGTAGTTTTTAAGCATTAATAAATAAAAACTGACAAACAACTTCTATCATGTTTTTTAAACTCTTATTTTAAACATTAACTTAAAATTAGTTTTTAAGGTCCAAACAAGTTAGGCCAAATGCTACCTATGACTATTCCAAATGTGCTTAAAATTATTCAAAATTCAATGTTATTGTTGGTAATCATTTTTTATCAATCAATAATGACTAGATACTAGGCATAAAGAATGCGAATTGAATTACTCCACTTATCAAGTCCCCATTCCTTTTCACGCATGTCTAATTCATTTAAAAAAAATCAACATATCTATTTAAACTTTGGAGATTACCAAAACTCACATTAATGTGGAGTATTGTAACAAGTCCAATACTATAAAATATTTGTTCAAATATATCAACAAAGGCGCAGACCGAGCAAATTTTTGAAATATCAAATAAGAATAACAATGCTCAAGCGAAAGAGTCAATGGAAGAGATAAAGCAATATTATGATTATCGTTATCTTTATCAGTGTGAGGCAATTTGGAGAACATTTGACTTTACCATACACAAACGAAGAGCGTCAATGCAAAAACTAAGTTTTCATCTTCCAAATGAATATTTGGTATATTATAATGATGATAAAGACGTTGGAGATGTTCTTGAAAAGAGTGATACAAGATCCACTATGTTTATAACTTGGTTTGCAGCTAATGAGAAATACCGGGATAGGCGGAATCTAACATATGCCGAATTTCCCTGTAGATTTGTTTATCATAAAAAAGATAGACTATGGAAACCAAGAAAGAGAGGTTTTAAAATTGGCATACTACAATATATCCCTCCAAGCATCTATACATGAGAATCCTACTAACTATGCAAAAGGGTTGTACATCATATAGAAGTATCAGAGTGGTGAAGGAAATAACATATGATACTTTTAAGAAAGCATGTGATCAATTGAGATTGTTAAAAGATGACAAAGAATATATAGATGCAATTAAAGAAGTGTCTGATCTCTCTTCCGGAGAACAAATGCGGAAACTCTTTGTAAAAATGTTAATGATGAATTCAATCTCAAAACCAAATGATGTTTGAGACGCATGCTGACTTCTTTTATCTGAAGGCATTCTACACCATAGAAGAAAACATTTCATAATTCAGGTATGTAGGTTTTCAAGTTATGTTATTAAGATTTGAAATGTTGATATAATCATATAATTATTTGCTAAATTTAATTTAAATGAAATTCAAAAGTTTAGAAAATCACGTCGCGCATGATAATTATGCAAAGTGTGTGAACAACATTAGTTATATTCGATACAGTTAAAAATCATTGGCTAATCTTCCTTCTCGACTGCACGGCTACGAATCCGCAGATGCTGATTTGAAAAATTAATGTATCGTTAAAATTTAGAAGTAACTCCAAAGAAATGGTAGGTCATTAAACGATTACCTATCTTTGCCAACTCTAGAATATGACGAAGTCCTGCAATTTGACAATAGATTTATTGTCGATTAACCAAAATATTATGACAAAGATGCATTAAAAATACACTATGAAGAGTTGCTTAGTATGCTTACATATGAGCAAAAGTCTGTATATGATAGGGTTGTCACATATGTTGTCAAACTCAAGCTGCTTCTACTTTTTATATGCCTATGGTAGAACCGGAAAGATTTTTGTTTGGAACACTTCATCCGCGTCACATAAATCCAGAGGACTAATTGTGCTTAATGTTGCTTCCATTACTCTTGCCTGGAGGCATAATATCTCATTCTAAATTTTGCATTCCATTAGATGCTACAGAGACCTCAAAATGTAATATAAAGCAGGAAAGTCTACGAGAAAAGCTTCTGCTTGAAACAAGACTTATTATGTGGGATGAAGTTCCAATGTTGAAAAAGTTTTGTTTCTAAGCTTTAGACGTTACACACCGAGATTTAGAGAGGTTGAAAAATGAAGACAACATTCATAAACCTTTTGGAGGAAAAGTATTAATACTTGGAGGTGATTTTAGACAAATACTACATGTAATAACTAGAGAAAGCAGACATGAAGTTATTGAAGCTATTGTAAACTTTTCATCATTGTGGAAGCATTGTAATGTTATGAAATTGTCTAAGAACATGCGGCTAACCGCAACTGAGACGGTTGATGGAGCAAAAAAAATCAAAGAGTATACATATTGGATTCTTAAAATTGGAAATCATTCTGATTCTGGAGCAGGAGAGTATGATGTTCAAATCCCGTCAGATCTTCTCATCCCAATTAGTCCTGATCCATTAATGGAATTGATTAAATATACATATCCTGACCTTACGCAGAAAATGAAGACCCACAATTCTCTCAAGATAGAGCAATATTAACCCTACACTAAAGACTATTGATCGAAATGATAAACTCTTACATGTTTGGCATGATAGTTGCACCATAACATGAATACCTAAGCTCTGACTCTGCCTTGCGATCTCATGAGTGTAAGATCAAGATTTGGTCATGTGGTACAACTCTATGTTTTGATGATAACAAGTATTTATTTGTGGATGATACTCTAACGTTTGTCTTGGGTGTTTTGACAAACAGGTTCTGATTCTGATACCATAAGATATATTCATCACAAGATCTGAGGATCAGAAGTTCTGAAGATCAGAAGATTTGAGGATCAGAAGATCTGAAGACCAGAAGCTCTGAAGGTCCAGAAGCTCTGAAGGACCAGAAGCTCTGAAGGTCCAGAAGCTTTGAAGGACCTCTGAAGGTCCAGAAGCTCTGAAGTTCCAGAGGCTCTGAAGGTCCAGAAGCTCTGAAGGTCCAGAAGCTAAGGAGTGAAGACTCTGAAGTCCAAGAGTAAGCTGTCTCTGAAGACCAAGTACTTTCTCTCTGAGGTCCAGAAGCAGAAGTTACGAAGGTCAGAGGATCCAAGCTTCCCTCTGACTCTGATCACCAAGCTTCACAAGTTCCAACATGAAGCGTCGTCAGATCAGAAGTCAATGGTTAAAGGCAAATGTCACTATCAAGAAGTACAAGAGCAGTGTACTATTCTGACAAGCCTACCTACCAAGGTTCAGCCACAATAGGTTCTGGATGTTCCATAAATGACCTCCAACGGTCATATTTTCTCAACGAAAATATCATTTGCACCTTGGACTATTTAAGGCTGAAGAAGAGAAGAAAGACTTAGGAGAGAGAAACCAAGAGCTGCAATACAAGAAAAGATTCAAGCCTCCACTTTCTTCATCTGTTCTTATTTAGTTTACAATTAGCTTATTCAGAAGAAAACCTTTGTAAACACCAACCTCAAACAGTTGTTTGTTTTTCCTTAAGGGACCGGGTAGGTCAGTATCCTTAAGAAGACTAGGATCTGTGTATCTTAGTGGTGATTCCTTAAGGGACCAGTTAGGTCAGTATCCTTGAGAAGACTAAGAGAGTGAATCTTAGTGTTTACTAGTTCATTGTATTGTTAGTCACTGAGCAGGTTGCTAGTGCAGTTGTAACAAACTCTGAATAGTGGATTGCCTTCATTCTAAGGAAGAAATCACCTTAACGGGTGGACTGGATTAGCTTGAGAGATTTATAAAGTGAACCAGGATAAAATACTTGTGTGCTTCTCTCTTCTCTCAATCTTTATCCGCAGCACCATTTATCTCAGATAAACCGAAAAGATTTACCTTAAATCCAAAGGGGAAAGTTTTTATATTGAAAACTCTATTCAACCCCCCCTTCTAGTTGTTTTTCACACCTTCAATGAGGATTCTGAAATTCGAGATGAGTGGTTCACCACAAATTTTTTGAATAACACTAGAAGTTCAGGAATCCCAAACCACAAAATATTATTGAAAGTTGGTACTCCAATCATGCCTTTGAGAAATATTAGACGAAACAACAAGTTTATGCAATGGAACAAGGTTAATTGTGGATGAACTTGGTGAACGTGTTATTGGTGCAATTGTTATCACGGGAAGAAATTCTAATGATAAAGTGCACATTTTAAGAATGAACTTGGTTCCTTCTGATTCCAAATTTCCAATTAAATTCAGAAGAAGACAATTTCCAATTGCAGTATGCTTTGCGATGACCAAAAACAAAAGTCAAGGACAAACACTATCTCAGGTTGGACTCTTCCTTCTGAGGTCCGTCTTCAATAATGGTCAGTTATATGTAGCTCTCTCTAGACTACGCTCAAAAAAGGGTCTTAAACTTAATTTGTATACTGGATAGGGGTGTAATCGGACCGGATTGGTTCGGATTTAGGGTGTTTAAATGTCTGAACCAATCAAACATGTTCGGTTTGGATTGGTTCGGATTTCCTAATTTTTTTTTATTTTGGACCCGAACCGAACCAAACTGATCTCAATCAGATTGGTTCCGTTTGGATGGTCGGATTTAAAATAAAAAAAATTATTGTTTTAAAATTTGCACGAAGTGTATTCTAAAAACGTGAAAAATTGTAAAAAAAAAAAGGAATCTTCATATAATACAACATATCCAAAAGAACAAGATGACATAATTCATATAATCCAACATAAACAGGCTAAAACCAACATCTCCAATATAAATATAAATACTTTAACTTGGGTTTGTACTCCCCAAGTTTTCATTAACACAAAATAGGCAGTAAAATGTTAAACATCAGTGAGCATGTTTTCGTATCTCTTCAAATGTAAATTATATAATAGGTTGGAGTCTTTGGGGTGAAGTAAAAAAAACTCAATATCATTGGGTTGGTTCAGATTCATCGGTTTTTCAATCCTTGAATCCGATACCCGAATCGATGGCGATCAGATGCAATAAAAAAAGTCCGAACTGAACCAATGATCCAATCCAACCCACCATAATGTGTTCTGTTTGGATCGGTTTGATCAGATTCGCAGATCGGACCGTACCCGCTCACACCCACTGGATGAGTCGGTAAAACAACAGACCAGTACTGTAAATGTACTGTTTAATTTTTTTTAGAAATGTTTGATGTATACAACACAATTTCATTTATTTATTACATTTTTCTCTTCATATATTCTACACGGTTGACTTATACACGATTGACTTATTTATAATTTAAAAAAAAACATATATATGAAATCTAATTTATTCATTAAAAAATTTCAACATAAAATTCCGTGCAGCGCGCGGGTTATTGCACTAGTATTCCTAATGAAACTTGATTTAAATTTTTTTTTCTGAAATGGATTTAATTTTTTTAATTTCTTTATTTATTAAGTCATCAATATGGACCAATCAAATTCAAACATTTGGAAATTCATTGTAACAACCAATAGGAGAAAAAAACATGTGGCATTTAAGTTATAATATGACCCACTTTGATGGATTAGTCTTATATATTATTAAGATATGCTCTAATATATCCACCCAGACAAGTTAAAAGAAATTTTGGTTTTATTACAACTGCTGCATAAAAATAAGGGTTAAGCATCATATTAGTCCCTGTCTTTAAGTCGCCGTCTGAACTAGGTCCCTCGCCGGAAAAATTATTGTAAAAGATCCTCTTGTTTGTAAATTGTTTGGGGCGGGTTCTCACCGGAGCCCAGAGCTTCGGTGAGTGATGATTTGGATTGCTGATTGGGATAACAATGCTTATGTGGATTTTAAAAACTAATAAAAAACAATAAATAAATTACACATCAGAAAATTAAATTAAATTAACAAAAATAAAATCAATTAACAAGACTAACCCTAATTTAATTAACATAAACTAATTAATCCCAATTCCCCCAAATTCCCAATCAAATTAGAGTTCTTCTTCTCCTCATCTTCTAATTCCAATCCCCACCATACCCACCCACTCCCCACCGCCACCTCCTTCAGCCACCTCAACCTCACCGCCGCCATACCCACCCACTCCCCACCGCCACCCTTAACCCCAACCTCACCCAAATCGAAACCCAAACCCAAACCCAAACCACCCACTCCCCACCGCCACCCTAAACCTCAAACCCCCCAATATGAGTTTATGAGAGAAGGAGAAGAAGGTGAGAGAGGGGATCTGCGATTGTGTTTCTTTTTCTTGTTTTGGATTTGCGATTGGAAGGGGATTTGAATGAAGGGGCAAGAAAGGCTCTACCTTTGGCTGCAATTCGATGAATAGAAGTGACTGAAGGTGGTGGGTGTGGATCTGGGTTTGAACGAAGGGGCTTGTTTTTCTGGGTTTGTGCTTCTAGGTTCTGGTAATGATGTTGAAGACCAGGGGATTTTTATTTTTCCTGAAAGTGAAGACCAGGGGAAGATTCAATATTAATGAAGATGAATTACAGGAGACACAGTGGGAGGGAGACCCATTCAAAGATACTGCTGGGTTTGTTATCGCTCCAATCTTCCTGTGAGAGTAGTGTTGATATCTCCTCCGTTGCGGCTTCAAAACAAGATGCATGCACTAATTTGAGTTTTGATATTTTTGGGAGTATAGGCAGTGGCGGAGCATTTAAGTGACTGGGAGGAGCCTCAGCTCCCCCATTGTCTCCAAAAAAAATTTGAGTACTAGTAGTAATACTATTATATTATGTGTGTAAAAGGAGTGAGCCAGACATATAAAACAAAAATGTGAAGCTTCTCACATCACAATTCTCACTGTCAAACCAATTTTCTCATATAGATATATTATAATAATGATAAATATTAGAAAGTAAAGTAACTTTGCTTCCAAACTTTCACCCTCTTGTGCAAAACTCCAGGTTTCTAACTCTAACACAACCTTTTTATCTTCATTTTTCTTTTAATCTTTTTCTTGCTCTGACATCAATATTCTTTGGGTGCAGCTCTCAAACTCAAAGCTTTTTTTAACCACATTTTCTTGAATTACTAATGTAATGTTTATACTGCAACTCTTGAAAGGAACCTTATTGGCATGGTGATTGGCATGGTGCAAGTTAAAATTGAGAAGAGATCCTCACCAAATTTCATTATTGATCTCAGGAGATGTTTTTCGGCCAGCTAAGCTAATCCTTGTGGGAACCATATCTTCTGATGCATTTACTGCTAGTTGAGGGGTTTGTTGTAGGTGTGTGTTTAGTAAGATTTCTTTGAACTAGAGCCATTGAAATTTGTTGCATGTAGGTTTAAACACCCTTGTACTGAATTGAATACATTTGAGCTTATAAAAATTAGCTTATGTGTTAAAAAAATTATTTTAGCTCCTCCTAATATTTTGGTCAAGCTCCGCCACTGAGTATAGGGATTAGATTGTATGAATCTATAATGTACATCGACAAGCTTGATTTATAGTCACAATGAATTTTCTTGTTCGTTTTTTTTTTGAAACTGAATTTTCTTGTTCTTGATCAAAAAAGAATTGGGGTTAATTAGTTTTTGTTAATTAAATTAGGGTTAGTTTTGTTAATTAATTTTATTTTTGTTAATTTTATCTAATTTTCTGATGTATAATTTATTTATCATTTTTTAAAATTCACATAAGCATTTTTATCTCAGTCAGCAATCCAAATCATCACTCGCCGGAGGTCCGTGCTTCGCTGAGGACCCGCCCCAAACAATTTACAAACAAGAGGATCTTTTACAATAATTTTTCCGGCGAGGGACCTAGTTCAGACGGCTACACAAAGACAGGGACTAATATAATACTTAACCCTAAAAATAATGCTTCCTCCAAAATGAAAAAGCGGTTCAGGTTGTGATGTTTGTCATTTTTATTTTGCCTGAGGAGAAAAGATTATTAAAATATATATGGTGACATTGGTGAGTAACAAATCTGGATTTTGAAATGTGTAACACCCCGATTTCCAGGTGTCACTTTAGTAACCAAAAATAGACTTTACGCTGAAAACAGGTAATTTTTTTTTCGTTTTCTTTCCTTTAAATCAAAACGATAAGGAAGTAAAGACAAAACCCAACTACTAAACTAACCAACATACATCAAATATAAACATGTACAGCCTCAGCTGCACTCCCACGTCACGCGCACTCGCAGTGACTCCAAAGCAGTGTGCCCGTAAGCAAATATATACAGACCCAGAAGTGTAAATGAGAAAACTATAATTACAAACCACTAGGAGAAAGTCGGCCTCAATATGGCCTAAGCAAAGACCCCTATGGTCCAACTGACTCACTGTGATCCCTCAGTAAGAGAACCACACGAAAAGTCATGCGTCGGAAACCTACCCGATCCCAAAAGCAAAACGAATCAGAGCTCTACACAAAACATGACGCCTGCCCAAACCTAACCTCCCAGTGCCAAACCCACAACGATCTGAAGTCGGCAAGTTGAAGCTCAACTCCATGCGCCATAGAACTCCTTTCGTCAGACGTCCACGCTCGTCAGTCCGGTCCTCCATGACCCTTCCCCGATACGTCGCCCGGTGACCAGCAACATCGATCACCCAAGCGGTGGGGCATCCCGATCCTGCAGCTCATATTTGATCCCCCCCCCCGAGGGAGAGACCACCGAGAACCAGTCGGCCATCGACATCTGGCAGCAGGCCGACCGCCCAAACACAAACATACAACCAAAGCCAAGGCGCTAGGGTCAACTCACAGCAATAAGTACATATACACTCAACATGTGACAGGGTATATATATAAGTTGTTATATAAGCATATAAGTAATCCTAGCATGTTATGGCTCTAACATTGCTTCAATAAACAAACAGCACACAGTCTCAGTCAGCATGAATGTATGCGTGAAATGCACAATATGAATCCGGATTTGTGACGCGTTCCCGTTCGCCACAAGTGAAGCATTTTCACTATGGATGGACCATTCCCGTTATCCATCCTGGATGAAATCCATCCTGGATGAACCATTCCCGTTATTCATCCTTGGTGAACCATTCCCGTTATTCACCGAATGATGAACCATTCCCGTTATTCATCATTAATGCAAGGTGAACCATTCCCGTTATTCACCATGATATGCACAGGTGAACCATTCCCGTTATTCACCCGATTGAATGCAACGTGGTTAGCCAAACAACGAATCGCCCTTACCACGAAAGTGTCTAGCGCACAACCCAATCTCAAACAACCCAATGAGTTAGTGTCGGTCAATACAACACAACTCGGAGTAAGTGTCGGTCAATACAACACAACTCCATCCACAGAATACACAAGGGTCTAGTGTCGGTCAATACAACACAGCCCAAACAACAAGAGCACCAGGTGTCGGTCAATACAACACGGCTCCACAACACTCCCCAAGAGTACTAGAGTACTCGGTGACTTTCAATCATCACCATAGCTCACCTTAGTGGCTTCCCCCAATTCCGATAACTCTCCAACCCACAACAAAGTCGACTTTTCCCCGTCTTTCGTAAATATTTTCCCCTTCAGTTCTCCTATGCTTAAACGTTAATAAAAATTGTTTCAATTCGAATTAGTCAAGTTATGAGTTTATTTCTCAAAGTCTAAGTTTCCCAAGTCTTTAGTTTTTCAAAGCTCTATCATTCTAAGTTTTCAAAGATCAACCACCCAAAATACATTTCCCGGGGAAAGTCTAAGAATTCCAACATATGGCTAAGTCTCAAACCCCACATTTGGACTTGCCTAGGGTTGTTCATCCAACCCGAAATATCAAAGATCACCAGCTCAATGAATCTCCACTCCGAAATTGCGTCAAAACGCTCAATCCAACAAAAGCACAACATCACAAGTATGGAAAAGCATCATAACATCAACTCATCATCAAAAACAACATCAGATAAAACATAAGTCGAATTTATCGACGCCTATCATGCAGTCATAGCTAATATATAGTAAGTTGCCCTAACCTCGAGCTGATCCAGCTTCGCAAATCAAATCTCCTTCACAGGAATGCCTTGAAACTTCCAAAGTTCCTTCAACTGAACCTCGGAGGAAAAACAAAGCAGAATCCACACAAAATCGATTAGTTCGATCGCAATACAATACATAAACGATAGACAAAGCATCAAAGCTTCAGAATACGACAAACGGGTACGAAAGGACAAGTTTTCGAAAACGAAAAACTCCCCTCCCCTTAGGAAAAACCCACGGCCATAAGGAGAAAAGGGCTTCGGCTCTTTTTCTTCGATCAAATCAGTTTACAAGGTAGTTTTAGGGTAAAACTAAGGCAAAGAAACTGTCAGAACAATTTTCGGACAATCGGGCCGAAATACGACTACGCAGGGGCATTTTGGTCCAAAATAAAGGCTCAAAACTTCAAAGTTATCAGTTCTGAAAACAAATTTGACAGCAACGATCCTCATGATATCCGTGACAACAAATCCTAAAGGCACGAAGTCAGATTAAGTCTTTTCGACAATAAAGTTTCGAAATGTGAGACAAAAAGAGTTTTGAGTCAATTTTTCAGATCCTGGACAACTGAATCGCAATCAGAGTTTACTGACAGAGGTTTTAGACTCAGGGGAACATAAGGAACATAACCCAAGCGAGAAATCAGAGAAATCGGACAATTTTAGAAAAAGCTCAAAACTTAGAGCACAGAAACGACTTCAGAAACTCAGCAGAAACAGAAATCAGAGGCAGCATTCATGATAGTTACCTCGATACCTAGAAGTAGGGACGAACTGCACGAAGATTGGTCAAGTTTTCGCGGAAATCCCCTCCCCCCTTGCTCCCCACGAAATCAGCCACAAATGGAAAGAAAATGAGAGGATTTTGCTTTTTCGCGCTATTTATAGGCGGGTGAAATCGCGGGAAAATGAAAATTTCGCGATTCCGATTTTTGCAGCACGATCACCGAGAAATTCTAAGAGAGATTCTGGCGTCGGAATTCCAGAACTCAAAACAAATATCTAGGATTTGGGAAAAACGATATCGAAAAACTCAAAAGCAGTGTCGGTTAATCTGCCCCGAAAAACTACTTTTTGCTGTGATGCTCAAACGACAAAACTTCCAACTGAAGAAAGATTGGAAACGTCGAAACAAGTCTGGCAACACGGACGGAATCTTCGTTAGAAGTCCCGAATAGAAAAAGTCTTCATCCATTGCTCGAAAATAGGGTTTCGAAGCAAAGAAATTAGCGTCGGCGGACATCCGAAAAGTGAAACCTATCGTGCGTACAGTCCAGAGTTCCGAAATGAAACGCTGGTCGATGGAAAAATAAATAGAATCTTTAAATTTTCCGAGAGTTCGAAATCTCACTCAAAACGTTGCTTTAAGAGCGAAATAGTTTATTCTGGACACGCTCGCCCTAAGGCAAGTGTGCAGACGACTCGCACTAACTCCGAAAACAACTACGCAACATTCCTCAAGCAATTCCTGAACTTTCTTCTTCATTAATCTTCCTCAAATGTCAAACTCCTGTCACGCTTACACTGATTCTACGCGTGAGTCGGAAACTAGCTTGTTCTGAAAATCCAGGTCTTACAATACTCCCCTCCAAAAAGAAAGTTTCGTCCTCGAAACTTAGAGTTCTGCAAAAAGTTCGGAATACAGTTCCTTGATCTTATCTTCCAATTCCCATGTAGTAGTGCCTGTGTCATTGTTCCTCAAAATCTTTACTTAAGCAATCTGCCTTCCCCTTAACTGTTTCACTCTTCTATCCCCACTGCTAACTATCGGCGTCTCAAAAGACAAAACATCATTCAACCTCATGTCGTCTGACTCGATTACTTGCGTCGGACCTCTGCTTGAAATGATACCGGTTGGCATTCCGTGCAGTCGCACAACCTTAGCCACTTACTTCTTTACTTTCGGTCGTCCGGAATTCTTCTTAAACTCAGTGCCTCTCTGTCATCTCAAAGTAGATACTCAACTTGTCCTCGTGATCTTCATCTACAGTCCATCACTTGTTCGTTCGATAACTCTTAGACGAAACATTGCGTTGGAATCTAATAGTCCATTAACGTCACATCCAACTTCGTAACTATCATCACTCGCACAATGAAATCAATCTCCTACTTAGTCACCATTCGAATTAAAAATCGACTTATGTCCTTATTTCTTGTCCTTCACTAATCTTATCCCCTTCAACATCAAGTTACCAACAACTTATAAGATAATCCTCTTCTTAATATCTAACAATCCATTATTATCGTCTTCTTCCTTAGAACTTCCCTCACTCAAACCTATTTACACTTACTGAAATCCCTAACACTTCGCACAAATCGAGACTTATCCTCTAGAAGATTAAATCATAACTATACCTCAAGGGACTTAACTAGCCATTTTATCATCCAATCCTTCAACATTCTGGGATTTAACTGTTATCGTAGCCGCTAACACCACTAAATCTCTTATGTGTACATGAATCTCAGCTCACTAGGTCAACCTTAGCCCTAGGATTCTCATTCAACTTAGTAAAATTCACTTGTTAACCATAATATGCATCATCAAAATCCATAACAAAGTTTCATCCACTCTTAAGCTCTAAGAAACTTGTCCAAACATAACAACTTCAAGTATTCATCTTAACACCAACACCCTCCTTTTGGGACTCAACCACCATCTCGTCAATCAACTTCTTAATCTCCCAATCAAATTCTGACAAACTTTGAGTCCTTCACACCTTAGACAGACATTCATAGATTTAAAACCTAAACCTTCTCCAAGTTTGGTCCTCTAATGTCCTTTAATCCTTCAATACTTCTTAAATGAATATCCGTTTCTTAAAAACTATAACTCCTTCACTTACCCAACGACCTGATAAGTGTCGTCATGCTTCCACACTCACCCCTTGGTCCTGATATCCATAATCATAACTTATTATGCTAACATCATTCAAATCTTATCACATGGTCATTATGTCCGCAACCTCATAATCAACATCAATCGATCACCAACCTTAACACTCCACACAACCCAGAATTCCCTTACTTCAAGATCTCTCTTATACTACACCTCAATGGTCTTAACCCGAAACTCACCTTCAGGTCTTCAATCTTCTAAGATTCAACTCCTATTGTCACACCTACAACCATAAGATCTCCTACTCGTACGTGATTCTCGGCTCTCAAGATTCAATCTTAACCCTAAGATTTCAATCCAACTTAGTAAATCTCACTTAGTAATCTCAGCATATTTCCTTGGAATCCATATCACCAACCTCAAGTATTCAACTTATGCTAAAACTTTCTTTCTCCAACTTAATCATTAATTCAACACTTTTCAAGCGAAAATTCATCTCTTAAGACTATAATGTCTCCACATATTAATCCAACGCTTAGCAAAACTTATTCCTCGAACTCGACTATAACAATCTAGTTCAGAGTTAATTCTTCTCAATCTCGCTACCATCAAACAATCATCTATAACCGGATATTAAATCCAACCTATCTAATCTCTAATAATCCCACGTCAGAAATCACATAACCTATGACTTCATAACTTCCGAGAAAATACTTAAAGATTTTCCAACATCAATTCTATTGGCTTAGTCTACCTCTACTTGGAGTAATCACACGAACTAACCAATCAATGTCTATACGAAAATCATCAACTTCCAAAGGTTCAAATCTTAATCTTGTACAATCAAATGCTTAACACAAACTTTCCTCCCAAATCCGACTAATCCTCAATCAATTCAAATTCATCTTACACATCCTTCTATCAAGGTCCATTATCAGCTGTGATTCCGAATATCACCCCCTCAATATTAGGTTGATCAGGCCTAATACATCGAAGGTGGAAATTTAGAAAAACCCACTGGAACAGACAATGAGTTCCTGACATCCAGTAACCACAAATATCCTGATATCAAGTTCCTAACGATTCTGCTACGGAACCACACACCCTCAATCCATGTAAAAGATTAATCCTTCCTCGTCAATTGAGTCAAAGGTCCAACAATCTTGGCAAATCCCTCAATGAAGCGTCTATAATATCCAGCTAAATCCACAGAACTTCTGATCTCTGTCACCATCTTCGGTTGCTCCCAAGCCAAAACAGTCTCCACTTTCGCCGGATCCACAGCTATGCCCTCCTTCGAGATAGCATGGCCTAAGAAATTGACTTCCTCCAGCCAGAATTCACACTTGGAAGGGTTCTCATACAGCTTTTTCTCTCTCAACAATTGTAAAACTTGGGGCAAATGTCCTTCATGTTTATTCGCGTCCTTCGAATAGATCAATATGTTCTCAATAAACACCACCACACGCCGATCTAAGAACTCCTGAAAGATGCGGTTCATGTAATCCATGAAAACAGCAGGTACATTCGTCACTCCAAACGGCATCACTAGGTACTCGTAGTGTCCTTAACGTGTCCTGAAAGCAGTCTTCGGTATATCCTCAATCTTCACTCTGATCCGACGATAGCCTGACCTCAAATCTATCTTGGAAAATACGGTAGCCCCTCGTAGTTGGTCCATCAAATCATCTATCCTCGGCAACGGGTATCTGTTCTTGATCGTTGCCTTGTTCAATTGTCGATAATCCACCCACGATCTCGACCTTCCGTCCTTCTTCTTGACTAAAAGCACTGGCGCTCCCCATGGTGAAACACTCGGTCGAATGAATCCCTTTTGCCGAAAGATCCTCTAACGACTCCGCTTCAAAACTAAACGCCCTAAAATCCTACGATTCGTACCCATAAGAAATTTCCCTGAGATCCTAGCTTCCTTATCAACGCCTCGGTAAAACAACTCCCTAGCTCCGCGTGCTATTCTAGATCTCGTGTAACCTCTATAGTTAAATCACGAGCAACTTCGAATAAGGTCCTACTAGGGATAATAATCATAGGATCATAGTCTAAGTAGTAAATACAAGTTAGGCGCGTCACACTCGCTTGAATATAAAAGAGTAAGTTATTCTAGAATACGAGAACAGTTAAAATATTACCATCGTTCCCACGTTCTTCCTCGTTCGACTCCTCAACTCTTGCTCCTCCCTTGATATGAATCCTTTCCTCTGTAGCAAGTTGTTTTCCTTTCCCAACATTCCCTGATGATTCGCCCCTGAGTGCCTTGCAATCTTGGGAGAAATGTCCCGGTTGGTTGCAATTGAAGCATAGACTTTCTTTGGTCTTGCAGTTCACAGCTAGATGCCCCTCTCGGTTACACTTGAAGCATCTCCGTCCAATCACTGAGCATTTGTTAGCAAAATGCCCAAACTTTCTGCAACGAGTACATGTCACTCCTTTGTCACCAACTGGCTTCCCCCCCAGTATCAGCAGTCGTCGGTTTGTACTCTCTTGAGATAAGATTTCTTCCCTCGGAACGCTGATATGGTCCCCACTTATGGTAACTCTTCCTTCCGTTGTAGCCTTGGGAACCTGACCTCATTGGTCCCCCAGCTCCAGTTCGGTTCATTCCTCTTTGTTGATACATTGCTGTCGCCATCAGTCGTTGATGATGCTCACGTGTAGCCTCCGCCATCCGGTTAAGATCCACCATCCTATATCCCATCGAACGTCCGATTAGTACTAACCATACGGTAGCACTAGACAAACCACTCAATCCGATTGAGTAGTAACGCAAGCAATTAGAGCGAAAATCGCTCTGCAGACAATCAATTTTCACTCTTTGCAGAGTCACACAACCTAGCACAGAAGACCTATTCCCCAAAGACTCCCAAAAGACTCGACTAAGCTCTGATACCACAATGTAACACCCCGATTTCCAGGTGTCACTTTAGTAACCAAAAATAGACTTTACGCTGAAAACAGGTAATTTTTTTTTCGTTTTCTTTCCTTTAAATCAAAACGATAAGGAAGTAAAGACAAAACCCAACTACTAAACTAACCAACATACATCAAATATAAACATGTACAGCCTCAGCTGCACTCCCACGTCACGCGCACTCGCAGTGACTCCAAAGCAGTGTGCCCGTAAGCAAATATATACAGACCCAGAAGTGTAAATGAGAAAACTATAATTACAAACCACTAGGAGAAAGTCGGCCTCAATATGGCCTAAGCAAAGACCCCTATGGTCCAACTGACTCACTGTGATCCCTCAGTAAGAGAACCACACGAAAAGTCATGCGTCGGAAACCTACCCGATCCCAAAAGCAAAACGAATCAGAGCTCTACACAAAACATGACGCCTGCCCAAACCTAACCTCCCAGTGCCAAACCCACAACGATCTGAAGTCGGCAAGTTGAAGCTCAACTCCATGCGCCATAGAACTCCTTTCGTCAGACGTCCACGCTCGTCAGTCCGGTCCTCCATGACCCTTCCCCGATACGTCGCCCGGTGACCAGCAACATCGATCACCCAAGCGGTGGGGCATCCCGATCCTGCAGCTCATATTTGATCCCCCCCCCCGAGGGAGAGACCACCGAGAACCAGTCGGCCATCGACATCTGGCAGCAGGCCGACCGCCCAAACACAAACATACAACCAAAGCCAAGGCGCTAGGGTCAACTCACAGCAATAAGTACATATACACTCAACATGTGACAGGGTATATATATAAGTTGTTATATAAGCATATAAGTAATCCTAGCATGTTATGGCTCTAACATTGCTTCAATAAACAAACAGCACACAGTCTCAGTCAGCATGAATGTATGCGTGAAATGCACAATATGAATCCGGATTTGTGACGCGTTCCCGTTCGCCACAAGTGAAGCATTTTCACTATGGATGGACCATTCCCGTTATCCATCCTGGATGAAATCCATCCTGGATGAACCATTCCCGTTATTCATCCTTGGTGAACCATTCCCGTTATTCACCGAATGATGAACCATTCCCGTTATTCATCATTAATGCAAGGTGAACCATTCCCGTTATTCACCATGATATGCACAGGTGAACCATTCCCGTTATTCACCCGATTGAATGCAACGTGGTTAGCCAAACAACGAATCGCCCTTACCACGAAAGTGTCTAGCGCACAACCCAATCTCAAACAACCCAATGAGTTAGTGTCGGTCAATACAACACAACTCGGAGTAAGTGTCGGTCAATACAACACAACTCCATCCACAGAATACACAAGGGTCTAGTGTCGGTCAATACAACACAGCCCAAACAACAAGTGCACCAGGTGTCGGTCAATACAACACGGCTCCACAACACTCCCCAAGAGTACTAGAGTACTCGGTGACTTTCAATCATCACCATAGCTCACCTTAGTGGCTTCCCCCAATTCCGATAACTCTCCAACCCACAACAAAGTCGACTTTTCCCCGTCTTTCGTAAATATTTTCCCCTTCAGTTCTCCTATGCTTAAACGTTAATAAAAATTGTTTCAATTCGAATTAGTCAAGTTATGAGTTTATTTCTCAAAGTCTAAGTTTCCCAAGTCTTTAGTTTTTCAAAGCTCTATCATTCTAAGTTTTCAAAGATCAACCACCCAAAATACATTTCCCGGGGAAAGTCTAAGAATTCCAACATATGGCTAAGTCTCAAACCCCACATTTGGACTTGCCTAGGGTTGTTCATCCAACCCGAAATATCAAAGATCACCAGCTCAATGAATCTCCACTCCGAAATTGCGTCAAAACGCTCAATCCAACAAAAGCACAACATCACAAGTATGGAAAAGCATCATAACATCAACTCATCATCAAAAACAACATCAGATAAAACATAAGTCGAATTTATCGACGCCTATCATGCAGTCATAGCTAATATATAGTAAGTTGCCCTAACCTCGAGCTGATCCAGCTTCGCAAATCAAATCTCCTTCACAGGAATGCCTTGAAACTTCCAAAGTTCCTTCAACTGAACCTCGGAGGAAAAACAAAGCAGAATCCACACAAAATCGATTAGTTCGATCGCAATACAATACATAAACGATAGACAAAGCATCAAAGCTTCAGAATACGACAAACGGGTACGAAAGGACAAGTTTTCGAAAACGAAAAACTCCCCTCCCCTTAGGAAAAACCCACGGCCATAAGGAGAAAAGGGCTTCGGCTCTTTTTCTTCGATCAAATCAGTTTACAAGGTAGTTTTAGGGTAAAACTAAGGCAAAGAAACTGTCAGAACAATTTTCGGACAATCGGGCCGAAATACGACTACGCAGGGGCATTTTGGTCCAAAATAAAGGCTCAAAACTTCAAAGTTATCAGTTCTGAAAACAAATTTGACAGCAACGATCCTCATGATATCCGTGACAACAAATCCTAAAGGCACGAAGTCAGATTAAGTCTTTTCGACAATAAAGTTTCGAAATGTGAGACAAAAAGAGTTTTGAGTCAATTTTTCAGATCCTGGACAACTGAATCGCAATCAGAGTTTACTGACAGAGGTTTTAGACTCAGGGGAACATAAGGAACATAACCCAAGCGAGAAATCAGAGAAATCGGACAATTTTAGAAAAAGCTCAAAACTTAGAGCACAGAAACGACTTCAGAAACTCAGCAGAAACAGAAATCAGAGGCAGCATTCATGATAGTTACCTCAATACCTAGAAGTAGGGACGAACTGCACGAAGATTGGTCAAGTTTTCGCGGAAATCCCCTCCCCCCTTGCTCCCCACGAAATCAGCCACAAATGGAAAGAAAATGAGAGGATTTTGCTTTTTCGCGCTATTTATAGGCGGGTGAAATCGCGGGAAAATGAAAATTTCGCGATTCCGATTTTTGCAGCACGATCACCGAGAAATTCTAAGAGAGATTCTGGCGTCGGAATTCCAGAACTCAAAACAAATATCTAGGATTTGGGAAAAACGATATCGAAAAACTCAAAAGCAGTGTCGGTTAATCTGCCCCGAAAAACTACTTTTTGCTGTGATGCTCAAACGACAAAACTTCCAACTGAAGAAAGATTGGAAACGTCGAAACAAGTCTGGCAACACGGACGGAATCTTCGTTAGAAGTCCCGAATAGAAAAAGTCTTCATCCATTGCTCGAAAATAGGGTTTCGAAGCAAAGAAATTAGCGTCGGCGGACATCCGAAAAGTGAAACCTATCGTGCGTACAGTCCAGAGTTCCGAAATGAAACGCTGGTCGATGGAAAAATAAATAGAATCTTTAAATTTTCCGAGAGTTCGAAATCTCACTCAAAACGTTGCTTTAAGAGCGAAATAGTTTATTCTGGACACGCTCGCCCTAAGGCAAATGTGCAGACGACTCGCACTAACTCCGAAAACAACTACGCAACATTCCTCAAGCAATTCCTGAACTTTCTTCTTCATTAATCTTCCTCAAATGTCAAACTCCTGTCACGCTTACACTGATTCTACGCGTGAGTCGGAAACTAGCTTGTTCTGAAAATCCAGGTCTTACAAAATGGCATTTTGTGATTTCTTAAATATAAAATTTCGAATAATTTTGATTCCGTGATTATATAAATGTTACACCATAAATATGAGTAACCTTTATTATAATTAATTAGTAACTTTTTTTTTATTACAAAAGAAAAGAAAAATTTAGTAACTAATTTAGCATAAAAGTTTAAAGTTATACTTCAAATAAAATTATAATTTTAATTAGTTGATAAATGTCTCATCTTTTTCTAAATTAAATTTCGCTTTAGGTCTGAACTAGACACACGTTCGACCTATCTATCGCTTTGGTGAATTTGGCCAAAAGGGGTTTCATTCAGCAACAGTAAGACAACTAGATCGAGAAGATTAGATGTGTGCATCCTTCATTCTGTGGAGGGGAGAATTTGAACTTCTTTTTGAATGGATTGCCTTACGTGGTGTGGTATTTAATTTGCCAGCTTTCCCCAATAACAATACACATCACTTTCTAGTTTCGACAATACAAGCTAGGGCTTTGATTAACTTTAATAAAAACATGTGACAAAGCAAATGGTATGCTTTCCTGTGCTTTTTGTGTTTGGCTAGAAACCAAACAACCTTCATCTCTGAAATCGTGTCAAGGAAATAAAGCGCTTGTCTAAATTATTCAAAATTT
This sequence comes from Lotus japonicus, assembly GCF_012489685.1. NCBI lineage: Eukaryota > Viridiplantae > Streptophyta > Magnoliopsida > Fabales > Fabaceae > Lotus > Lotus japonicus. The sequence continues at coordinate 23,401,552 of NC_080046.1, forward strand.
ATCTTAAAGAACATTTTGAAAACAAAATTAATTTTTATGCATTGATAGTGTAAATAAGTTTCACATATTTATTCAATCACATCAGTGCATAAAAATTAATATCTAAGTAAAATAACTCTAACTTTTTTTAGAAAGCAAAACCATTTCATTAGATGGAATTGTCGATAGTATACAAGTAGCACTCAACAAAGATAGAATACAAGTAGCACTCAACAAAGTCAGTATAATCGTCTAATACTACATGAGAAAACCTAACAAAAATAATTTAGGACGAGCTAAATTGTAAAAGACCTTGGAAATTGGTGCACCCAAAGATAAATCTTTAGCAACCCAACACCTACTAAACCCCAAGTGTAACACCCCAACTTTTGGGGGTCAGAATTAGTAACCTATTAAATAAAATGAAATGATTTTACAAAAGGATTTACAAATAAGGGTATATTTTTTTTTCATTTGTTTTCTAAAACATTTCCAAAACCTGATATGACATATACTTGCCCAAACCCATACATCCGGCCTTAACAAGGCAAACACTTGTGAGTGACGACGGATGTTCAATACATGTAATATACAATAACGTAATGCCTTGACAGACAACAAGGTTCAGAATGCGATAACACCCTAAGTCCAATATACTTCCTACAATCCCCGCACTGGAGAGTTGCAGAAGAGCAATGCATCGGAACCTACCCAAAACCAAAGTGAGTTATACAACCATCCCTATAAGCTTTAACCAATAACAGTAAACTTCTCTACCCAAGGCTCTAGCCTTACATCTAGCTATTACTTTTACCAGTCTTCGGTTAATCTACTCACTTCAAGGAGTCTTCCCGAAAATCAATCCAATCACCTCCTGGCAGCGATCAACAGCTACTCACAGCAACACCTGTTAGGGCCTGGCAGTTTGCCGACCGCCCGTACACAAACAAAGCAAACAAGGCAAGAAAGGGTCAACTTCCTAGAGTAATGTAATATAGGTTCTAACGAGATTCAACATATTTATAAGCAGCGTATAATAATGATTAAGGACGATGTGTATCCAACATTATCATCTGAACGTCAATCCCTCAATCCATCGCTCGTCGCCTACACATAGGTGTATCTTCATTTCCGTGCGAAGGCGACGCCACGTGTTACTAATGTAATTGCAAGCCTTAACTTGATCCTTCGTTAGCTCAACTTGATCCAAACCTTAAGCAAAATATTCATGCTTAGTCGCTAAGAAACAATTCGATCTAAAAATGCTCATTAACGTAGAGTTAGACACGTAGGCACGAATGGAAGAGTTACCCCAAATGGGTGAGTTTGACTTTACTCAAGTTTCACACATAAGCACTTAGCACATAATAAAGTAAGGTTCTGACTCCATCTTAAAACACAAATCATATCACCATATTCATGTAATAAACCTAGTCATGTTCCTAGTACATGCTTAACTATTTAGTTTGCCTAGAACATAAGTAAACACTTGGACACATTTCGGCGACATTTAGCATAAATCACATATTCAAGTTTAGAATCAACCCAACAAATAACCAAATACTAGCAACTCATTTTAGCATATAATTTCATCTTCATTTTAACGCATGCCATCACCAAAACATGGTAAACAACAACAATAAATAGCAACAGTAAAACAGCGACAACAGTTACAGCAAAACAGCAACAAAAACAGTAATTACAGCAAATCAGCAGCAGCAATTACAGCAAAAACAGAAACAGCGATAGCAACAATAAAAACAGAACAGCAACAGCAGCACTTGAAACAGAACAGAAACAGCAGCAGTTAAAACATAACAGAAACAGCAGCAATTAAAACAGAACAGAAACAGCAGTAATTCATGCAACTTGATCATGCTTCAAACCTGAACGAGTCTATAATTTTTCTCAAAGCTTCACCTCATTTTTAAATCACCATGCTTATAGTTGAATCTAAATTTATCATCTTGCATTCATTTAGGCCATAAAATGTACTTACTTAAGAAACAAGTAGCACTTAGCATACCCAATCATTTAAACACAAAATCAACCTCAAGCTTACTCCAAAACATATCCTAAAAACATGCATCAAAGGAGGAATTTTCCTCCCCTCAACACACAAACAAGCTCACGACCCCCCTCCAAAAATAGGGTAATCCAACTTCTCTTTCGAATCCTATTAATTCTTAGGCATATTTATACCCTAACTAAGGTAGGAAAACCATCCAAACACTCATACAACTTCATTTGTGAATTAACATTTTTCCATGCCCAATTGAAACCTAAAAATCCAAAGTTGATGTTTTCTCAAAATTGATTGCACATAGCTCATTCTCAGACATATACTAACAAGTAATGTGAATACATTTAGCATGGGTATGACTCTAACACAATTGAAGTTAACATTTGAGCCAAAATGGGTTTTTAGAGCAAATTCATCACAATCATCAACAACTTCAATCACATATGCAAATAAGCTACCAATATGATCGTTAGAGAGTGCATAGAAGCTAAATGAAACCAGAATTTAAGCTAAACATGCCTGAAACTCAAAACCACGAAATTAGGGTTCAAATGCTTGACGAAAAATAGACTCCAATAGATGAAATTGAAGCTAAGAGAGTGAAGAGGAGGTTGTTACCTTTCAAAGCCCTCAAGAATCACAAGATTTGAGCAAGAAATGAGCAAGTTGTGAGCAAATTCTTCTCCCTTTCTTTCTCTCGAGGAACCCACGGCCAAGAGGAGAAAATGAGAAAGAAAATTTGATTTTCTCCTTTTATAGGAGAGAGGAAATGAGAAAAAAGATTTATCGGGTTCCGTCGTCTTAGTACGTTCATCTGATGATTTTAAGTAAATATTTGGCGACAGAATACTAGAACTTATTTCGAGGCTCTTTTAATTTGAGAAAACGATTCAAACGCAGTGTGGGTCAAGATACCCCACAGAACTACTTTTTGCAATTGACGTCGGATGAAGCAACTTCTTCTATAAAAAGATCACAAACGTTGAAAGAAATAAGACAACGCGGATGGGAACTTCGTTAGAAGCTCCGAATAGAAAAACTCTTCATTCAGGGTCTTAATTAAAGTTCCCGGGAAGATAGAGTCTAGCTTCGACGAACTTTCGGAAAGCAAAACCTATCATGTGTACAGTCTATAGTTCTGTATCGGGACACTGGTCATGGGAAAAATACTAAGAAGTTCTTATTTTTCCTTCAATTCTAAAATTCTCTTAAATAGTGCTCTAGGAGCGGAAATAGCCTATTTCGGACACTCTCGACCTTAGTCGGATGTGAAAATTACTCGTGCTATCACTTAAACTGACTACAGTACTATCCTTAGTTATTTTATGAACTTTCTTCTTCATTTAGTTATCCAATTCGTCAAACACTTGTTCAGGTTCCTCTCACGCTTACACAACAACCTAGGCGTGAGTCGGAAATTAATTAATTATTCTAATTCAAAAAAATGTGGGTCTTACACCAAGCAACATTGCCAAGGACCCAAGCCCAGATCAAGTACCAAACGACCGACGAGAAAGGGCATCCGTCGGGGAGTGAGATGCGGCGAATAACCATCCACCTAACCCAACAAAAACATAGTTCATCTCGCCATTGAAGGAAAGGGAATCAACACTGGATATCGACCATGAACGAAAGCATAAAACTTGCCCAATATAACAAACACGTTGCGCCCTCTGGTTTAGCTAGACCAACATACCAGACAACGAGATCAGAGCAAAGCCACAGCCACCTAAACCCAAATACCCAAATCAGTTGCCGATGATCCCAATTTGCGCACCACTGGCCCAGGTCCGCTACCATTGACCTCGAGCAACACACCAAATGCACCGCACCTTTAGCCATTACTCCACCTAGCAATACCTAGCAAACAGAACTGGAAGAAGCTTCATATTTTTCGCCTACACTAAAGTTGCAAGAAGGTGGCAGAGAAGAATCAACGATAAGCACTTTGAAGACCAGAAACATATCTAAGAAGAGCATATTTGGAGCACTGGGAGGAATGGGGCCAAGGTCCACCATCAAAACCCAAGGCTGAGCCGAGTTTCGTTCTCGAAGCCAAAACCCTCTATGAATACAACAACGGCAACAGACCCTGAAGCAACTCCTCCATCAGCGACCGAGCAGCACCACCACATCCACAATTCCTCTGAGCCAAATCTAGCCACCGCTGGAACAAGGGGCGATGACCAAGACGGGAAGAAGGACCGAAATAGGAAGTAGCAAAAAAAGGAGCTCGAGAAACTAGATCTGGTAGGAGGCGAGGAACTTTCGCAACAAGAGGGGAAAAAATGATAGAGGAGGAAAAGGGGGTTGTCGCCGCACCGGAAGTGAGAGGCGCGGTCACCCAAACAAGGTTGCGAGTCTGCAAGTGACTTACTAATATTTTGTTATGTGTTTTAGAAAATATTAAATCATAATAGGTGTCAAAATATTATAGGACTACCTAAAACTAAGATGTATATTTTATCATATACATACCTTAAGTAATTCAGACAACTCATGAATAAATTATGAATTTGCTAATATATGGTTTAAATAAGTTTTCGAAACTGTAATATATTTTTTGAACTTTCTTGTCCCCATCGTCTCCCTCCTTTTTGACGACCGGGATTTTGTCTTGTTTTTAGGGTCTTTTCTTTGTTAGTTTTGAGTCTTTTTGTTGAGTCTCTTGTAGTGTTTCATGCATTCTCATGCATTTTTATCTTTATTTGTATTTTTGTTTTGTTTTGGTTATTTCATAGTTTTTTAGGGACTTTAGTTGCATTTTATTAGAGTTTAGGAGTCTTAGGTAGTTTCCACTTGTTTTGGGGCCTTTATGCAAAACTAACCTTTGAGTTTCTAGATTTTTTCCTAACTTGTTCATCAAGGTTTCAGGTTGAATCAGCTGAAGATGGAAGGTCTAGAGGCTTGAAGACTTGAAGGAGGCATTAAAGTGGAGTAAAAATGAAGATCAAGGGACTTTCCAGCTAGCAAGAGCGCTCAGGCGCCCATGTTGGGCGCCTGAGCGCCAATTCAATCAAAGTTTCTGTTTTGCTGAAGGGAATTGCCGCCTGAGCGTGCTCAATTGGCGCCTGAGTGTTCTCAATTGGTGCCTGAGCGCCCTGGGTGAGCGCTTGAGCGCGCGACACAACAGAAACTCGCCCATTTTGCGTATAAATAGGTGTTTAGTTGTTTTGTTTCATAACTTTGACATTTTGAGAATAAACTCTTGTAATTTAGAAGACTCAGAGGGGAAGAGAGCTTCTTCCAAGCTTGTAATCCAGGTTCTTAGCCAAGCATGGCTGGCTAATCTCTTTTATTTCTTTGGTTTTCTTGTAAGACTTTTCATAGTTAAGTTATAATCTTAAGTTCTTTCCCACATGTTCTTCTTCTCTTCTTGAATCTCATTGTTTGAATTTCAATCTAAGCTTGTATGCATGCTTGTTTTATGCTTTTCTATAATCAGAACGGAAGTTTGTTATAGATTAGGGAATCCATTTGGGATTTCCCCTTCTATCTTGGCTACTAGGAATAGAGGAATTGTTGAGGTTTGTTGGCCTGAACATTATAATCTTTATGCTTCAAACAAATGTTTAAGTACACGAGGAATTGAGCTTATCTTTTGGTATGAAATAATTATCTATCCGAGACATCGATAGGTAGTTGCTTAGGCTATAGTAGCAAGGAGAGATTCATGAGAACATGTGCATAGAATGATATGCTTGAATTGACTAGTTGAGCAAGAACCCAAAGCATTTTCTTTTCTGAATTGTCTTTTTATTTTTCTTTTTCCTCAATACTACTTCGACATATGTTTATCTCAATAAAACAAACCTTCAAACTCAAGGCTTAAGTTGAATTTATTCAGTCACAATCCCCGTGGTTCGATAATTAAAATCGGGTGGATTTGTACACTTGCGGATTTACCAACACTTTTCAATGTGTTTTCACATTTTCTCCTTTTTCTTGTAGGTAGGGAGTTGTTAAATTCCCTTCTGGAGGTGGTTTCTAAACCTAAGAGGCTCTCACCTCCCTTTCTTCCTTCGCATTGTAGTGACTTTCACTACCCCAAGCATTCAAAAAAGTGTTGGTACTTGAGTAACGCAGCAGAAAAATAAGGAACTCATCTTTACTTGTGAGATTCTGAATAAAATAACTTTCAAGCAAATTTAACTTTCAACGGTGATAACAATAGAAATAATAAGAGATATAGAACTTCCCTCTATTTGAGAGGAAAAAACCACTGGACCAAACTAGAAATAACACCACTATAGAAAAATAGTTGTACAAAAGAACATCTTTCTAGAAAAACAATAGACATCAAAATCAACACCTTAGAGGTCAAAATTGGCACCTAAAAAACATAACAAAAAGGACAAACCATGCAAACAATAGAGAAGGTAAAACCCAAATAAAAAAAATACCAAAATAACGAGTTCGTTGACATGAAATACAAACAGAAATTTCAATCAAAGCAAAATACAAACAGTGTACCGCCAAAATCTGTCAAAGAGCTCAAAACTCTTCCTCCCTCTTATTATGTCGGGTGCTTCTTCAAACTACATCTTGTTGTGCCACTTCAAAATAAGGGTTTTAATCCCTTAAATAAATTGAAACATGAGCCTCTATTCTTATGTTCCTTCTTTAAGGGATTAAAACCCTTAAATAACCACACGAAGCTTAAAAGTTTGTACTACTTTTATTCCTTATTAACTGTTCACTTAGGAAAGAAAGACTTAACTATACTCTTGGTCCCCCACTTAAACCATTTGTGTGAAAAGAGTCCTTAATAAAAATAAATTGCACTTTTGGTTCTAACTTGTGCTTCTGTTAGCACTTTTGATTTTCCATCATCTTTCTGTCCAAAAGATAACGATTTCTGCGTTGACAAATAAAAATAAATAATAAATATCCATAAAATAATGAACATCTTCTTCAAAAATCTTTCATCTTCATCATCTTGCCTAGAAAATCAAGAAAAAAACCTTCATATCTCCCAAACATCATCTTCTTCTCCATCTTCATCTTTTTTATTTTTTTTCCCCAAAAATTCAATATTCTGCAAACCAAAGAAAATCAATCAAAGAAGAAATCAAGGAATTTGTTCTATATACAACATAACAATATAATAAATTGATATTCATTTACAAAGTTCTCCTCCCTCTACCTCCCCCTCTTCTCTTCCTTATCCCTTGAATTACGATAACCTTATAGAGACAAGACACAAAAACCCACCACCACCAACTCCATCAATTTTGTCCACCACTCGGTGATCCAAGAAGAAAAGAAGAAAAATCAAAGATCCAAGAGAGAGGAAAAGAGAGAGACAAGTGCATGTAGAAGGAGAAGGAGGGTTGTAACACCCCGATTTCGGTGACGTCACTTTAGTAACCAAAAGAAATACTTAAGCAGAAAAACGTGAATATTTTTTTTTGATAAAGGAATTAAAAACTGAAAGAAATGAAACTCAACAACAAAAGATAACAGAATTACTATACGATAGATAATTACAGCCCCCGCTGTAAGTAACAAAACCACGTCACGAGTAACCTCCAGTGACGGGTAACTAACCGAAAGTAGTGCCCGTGGGCAAATACGTACAAACCGGAACAAAAGGACAAGAGTTCCAAATACAGTCCTCCCTACAACAGTAGGTCAGCCAACAAAACCTCCTAAACCGACCAACCCTCTGTAATTCCCGTAAAGAGAACCACAAGAAAAGCTAAAGGTCGGGGACCTACCCTGCCCAAACGAAAGACTGAATATCAGAGCCAAGACGCTACTCCTACACTAATCCCAACTAGGGAAGCACATCACCGCACTCCCAACTATGCATCCCCAAGATCGTCGTCTGAATCTGAATCCAAGACGACTATGTCGATGACTGCATCGGTCTCCACAGCTGGTCGCGCGGGTTCTGCACCCGATCCCAAGTCAACAGCAGCCGCGACAGTGGGTGAACTAGTGCCTGAAGAAGTCCCTCCCACAGGCACCTCCTCCGAGGGGTCCTCGTCGTCCGAAGGCGACGATGGTGGTGGTACTCCCAGTCCAGGTCCGCAGTGTACACCCGGTGGCAAGTTGAAGCTGACAGTGTAGCGCCTCCAAACTCCGTGCGTCAGGCTTGACATCCGGTCAACGCGATCCTCCATTATTCGCCCCGAATAGATAGCTCGGTGGCCGGCGGGGTCGACCACCCATGAGCCCGGGGTGTCTTGGTCCAACATCTCAAACCTGGTCCCCCCCGAAGGGACGACCGTCTCGTACCGGTCCGCCATGGACATCTGACAATAAAGGGCATACATAGCCCCCCAAACACAGGTAGCACGCGCGAGGGTCAACTCAAAGAATTACATAATAGTACATTCAATAGGTAAAGATAAATAGTAATAGCCACTTAGGCTTATAAGTTTAGGGATAACTTCCTAGGGTTGCATATTTCACAATGAATATAAAAGATGATAATAACAAATAGCATGCATCAAATAGGATTAACAAGTACCAATCACACTCAGCAACTAAGTCAGTATGTATGTTGCATGAAATGCAATGCTGGTTGACAAGATGCATTCCGGAAGAAGGATAGACACCAACGAGTCAGCCCTAACACCGGCCATAGTGGGACCATTCCGCTCGGGCGTCTCTTACACCACACAAAAGTAGTCAGATCAGCAGTGAACCCGTAGGTCTGCCATTCCGTCTGCTACTAAGGACCACCGTAGTGTCCTAAATATGGAAATCCGAGTCTTATGACCATTTTGGAATCCACCGAGGTCCGGTATCACGCCGTGTATTAACCTCAAAATGAGTGCATGAATGCAAGTGATTAGCCAAACAACGTCTCCGACCTCACTCGACACGTCGCCACGTGTTCTAATTAACCTAATGTCTCTAAAAAGAATACCCTAAGGTAAATGTCGATTCTGCGACAAAATGAATTAATCAAAAGAAGAAGAATGTACTTTGGAACTCATGGTTCCCGGCTAAACTTTAGATAGCCAATCAATAAACAGCTCATCGAGCGAAAGAGTACGAATGTACTTGGAAACTTATAGTCTCCGGCTAAACTTTAGATAGCCAAACCATAAACTGCTCATCGAGCGAAAGAGTACGAATGTACTTGGAAACTTATAGTCTCCGGCTAAACTTTAGATAGCCAAACAATAAACTGCTCATCGAGCGAAGAGTATAAGCATACTCGGAAACTTATGAGTTTCTCCTAATCTTGGATTTGCCGACACTTCTCATTTTCAAAACACTTATGTTCAAGCCCTAAACTTTCGTCTGAGTCTTTTATCATTATATTAAGGGTTTTGAGGTTGTTTAATACATTATGGAGGTTCATTATGAAATTGTTTAAGTTTCGTCTCTAATCCTATTAGTTTCAAAGATCCCATAGTTCCAATGATTCCCTGGAGAAGGTCTCAAACAAAAGGTCCATCATCACCCAAGTAATGGCCCGAGAAGTTCCCAGGTAAGCTGGTCGGGCACAATGCCTCATTAAAAGCCCTTCTTGCCTTAGACAGAACAACCCAAGTTCTTACGTGAATTCAAATGGGGTTTTTCCAATAACATTTTCAAACTCAATTTTCCTTTGAGAAGGTCTCGATCCATAAAACAATAATAGGGTACGAACCTCGGTCCGTCCCATCAAACTTTATCCAAAAACTCGTCAGGAGTCTGGCATAACTACCCGTTATCCACTATCTTGACGTTCCTCACTCATTCGCACAATTACACGGTATATTCAATATAGTCAGCAATTCAAGTGCGTAATAGAAAGACACATTATAATCAATATAATCCAAATATCATGTGAACAAATAATCACATAAATAAATCAGCTCAATCAATAAGCATAAATAGCACATTCCAACACACCCTAGATTAACCATTTAGCACATAACATGTGAATCATTTAGCACACAATATCATGGCATCCAGTACTCAACAAGATCGGCCGAAGCCTCAGAAAACATTTCAGGCATTTAGCAATTAAGTGCATAACACATAAATCAAGTCGAATTCGTCGACACCTAAATCATTATCTAGTATTCAGTGAGATGCCCTCACCTGTTGATTTTCCAGCTCGCTCCTTGAACTTTCCTTCACGATCTTCCTCCTCAAGTCCTCCGAATTCCTCGAACGAATCTTAAAGCAATTTCACAAAAATCAATCACAATGAGTCAGAAACTCAGCAAACAATCAGTGCTAGGGGTACACGGAACACTACAAACTCCGTGGTACGACAATCTAACGCGTTAAGACAAGTGTTCGAAAAAGTCGGATTTCCTCCCCCCTTGAGGGTGCTCTCGGCCACTCCCCTTAATTGTGTGGGTCGAGTTTTCTTCGATCAAACTTGGTTCCTAGGTTATCATTAGTCGTAACTAAGGCGAATCTAATCTCGGAAAAATTTTCGGATCGAAAACTGATATAGGGGTAATTTGGTCATTATTTTCAGCTCATAATCTCAAAACTGGATTTTTGAAAAACAAATTGGATGGGGACGTCAACAACGACGTTTATGACAACTAATCCTACTAGCACTAAGCCAAGTCGAGAGTTCTAAGCTAAAAGATTGAGACTTTGCCCCAAAATGGGTATTTGAGGTAAAATTGATTCCGGCGGAATTCCGGCGACATTACGGAAAAACTAATCCGACAGAAATGCTCTTGGGCACGTAGGGAAGATGTTTAGACAGAGAAATCAAGCTATTTGGACAATTTCACAAAAAGCTCCAAATTTGAGCTTAGAAAAGTCTAGAGAAAATTGACGGAAATGACGATCGAAAGTGAAGGATAGTAACTATACCTCGTAGTCTTCGATTAGCAACGAACTGTGAAGCAAACGGGCAAGAATCGGCGAAAATATTTTTCCTCTCCTCTCCTCCTTGTGCTCGCGGGTTTGGGTGGGTTTTTGGGTGAGATTTTGCCAAATTTTCATTTTCTAGCTACAACCTATATATAGGGAAGGAAATGGAAGATATTTTGCAAGTTTAGATAAGGATGACTTGGTGGATGGATAAGGATGGATAGATATTTTTGAGAAGATATTTTTGTAAAGATATTTTGTAAAGATATTTTGTAAAGATTAGATAAGGATGAGTAGATATTTATCAAAGATCGGATAAGGATGAATAGATATTTATCAAAGATATTTTGAGAAGATATTTTGTAAACCGGTACAGATTTGTTTAGACATCGGAGGATTTAACTCATAGAGTTAAGATAAAAATATAAGAGTGATTCCGATATTTTTCCTGCGCATTTCTCTGTGAATTCTAAGATAGGTTTTGGCGACAAAATTCCAAAACTCAAAAGAGATTTTCTTGGAATTAAGGTAAACAATCAAAAGTCGGTGTAAATCTATTTTACCCGAAAAGTTACTTTTTGCAGTGAATGTCGGATGGGAAAACTTTCTTCTGAAGAAAGATTGAAAACATGAAGAGAAATAGGTGTACGCGTGTGGAATCTTCGTTTGAAGCTCCGAATGGAAAAAGTCTTCATCGTCCGTTGATCTTAGGTTTCTTGAACTATCAGGGTTTTGGTTTCGGCAAACTTCCGAGTATTGGAATTCAACGTTCGTACGTTCCAGGGTTTCGCGTCGAAATACTTGTTTATAGATGAATAAGAGAAATTCTAATATTTCTCTGAAGATTTTTGGAATTAGTTTCCATCGTGTCCTAAAGTATGAATTAACTATTCACTAGGGTCTTCGACCTAAGATTAGGCGAATGTTAGTCGTGCTATAACTTTTATCGGTTTTGATACAATCCTTGGACTTTACCTGAACCTTCTCCTTCATAAATTTATTTCATCCAATAAACTCTTGTATTTTATTCACTTATCAAAACTTAAAAGAAACTTGGGTCTTACAAGGGTGGAAGCCACGATGGCGCATTGGTGGTTCCAGGCTTTGACGACGAAGACGAGTGATATGATGCCTCCATGGTGGCGTCGTGGCTCTAAATTGTGGCGTGGCCAGACTTCGATGGTCCTGCCTTCAACTCTCCCTTTGCATTTTGAACGAAAATCAACCCCACACCTCATCAAAATCATTTCATCCCACAACCTTCATAATCAATCTATTCTCATTTATAAGTCACTTTTACATATTTCTCTAGGATTAAGAAAACTAGTTACTAGCAATAAATTGGTAAAAAGTTTTATCAACTTTCCTAGATTACCCATGAATTTCTCACTCCAAATTAATTTTCTACAAAATCATTTTATGTCTTTCATATTATACTCCCTCCGTCCCTAATTATAAGCTAAAGTTGTAAAAATCACACTTATTAAGAAAGCCTTAATTGATGCATTGGTTTTCAAAAAAAATGTACAACTTTCTATGTTTACCCCTATTTATGATAACACTTTTTCATCATTGTACTACTAATGGTGGTGCTCCACTACCAATAAATGCAAGGGTGAATATGGAAATAAATATTAACTTTTGCAAGGTTAGCTTATATTTAGTGACACAAAAAAAGTCTCAATGTTAGCTTATAATTAGGGACGGAGGGAGTATATGAGAGTGACTTTGGTAAAAGGTATTAAAGGTTTCATTTGTATTATAAAGTGACTTATATTATAAGGAAAAAAACTCTCAAAAAGTGACTTATAAATGAGGATGGAGGGAGTTCTACTTTTATGAAAATTAACAAAATTAATTGCACTTCCTCCGTCCTCATTTAAAGGTCATATTTTGAGAGTTTTTCTTGTCCCAAAATATAAGTCCTTTTATAATACCAAGGAAACATTTATTACTTTTTTTTGAAACTTAACCTCATTATTTAATATGAAAGAGATAGTGTGATTTTGAAAAATTCTTAAATCGGAAAGAGAAATTGATGGGTAATTAAGAAAAGTTAATAAAATTTGTACAAATTTATTGTAAATAACTATTTTTCTTAATCTTAAATAATTATGTAAAATTGACTTATAATATATAAGGGACAGACGAAATATTTGTTTGTCCTCTTTCCGGACAGTTAAATAAGAACGGGTAATAATGCATATACAAGTTTTGCAAGCGTCGTAGTTATTGAACTAAAAAGAATATGTAAAGAAGAGAGGAAATTAAAGAAGAAGTTACTGTATCAAAATCAATCTCACAGCCCAAATGGTGACCCTACAATTTTGAAAATAAACAAAAGCACTTGCATACATTACATCACTGATTGAACTAAATTAAATTGATTTCAGCATAATATCTATGTTGTGTCCCTTAACTTTGTTAAAAGAAAAAGTAAAGAAGACAAAACAGTCATCGCTATCAATCTTGAACAATTCAATAATCTTCATTTTTAAAACGTGAAACTGTTATTACCATGCACTGGTTGGTACTCTAAACTCACAGTTGATCAGGTGCAGAGCACCTTCTAATTCATATATGATCTCTCTATATATACAAGACTCTCCTCTGTAGAATTTCTCATACAAATTACTTCACTCTTCCACTATAGAAATGGCACAATCTCCTTCTCATTCTGCTTCTTTCTCTCCATCATCATCAATTATTGTTGCAGTTGCTGTGTTTTTTCTTTTAACAGGGTCCTCTTCTTCAGCTCAACTCTCTGAGAGCTTCTATTCTAAGAAATGTCCTAAGCTTTTTGCAGCTGTGGAACCTGTTGTTAAGGTTGCTGTCGCCAAAGAGCGTCGCATAGGAGCATCTATCCTTCGCCTCTTCTTCCATGACTGCTTTGTGGATGTAATGTACTCCTAATCTATCATCTTGTTCTTAAAATATATGATTGGTTTTGGATTATCTTTTCAGCTAGATTGGGGGTGTTGAACTAACCTTTACATGTCATGTATATCATGATTTCTCATAATCTGAACCGATTTCGAATAGCGTGGGATACATATCAAAATTTGGACTAGCTAGGCTTAACGTTGCCTTTATAACTAACCTTGAGTGATTGTTGCTTTATCTGACTTTTTAACCAATTTCCACTTAATTTGTGATCTCTCGTAGTCATGAGCTAGCATGCATATTGTATGTTTGAACATTTGTTCGAAAATTACAATGAAGCGCAAAGCTGAAATTAGGAGGATAAAAATGACTTCGTTTATTTTGTACTTCTCATGACCACCATAATTTTATCTTTATCATAGTTGGACCGGACGGGTTTAAAGTTGCTTTAAGGCATGTAATTAACTCTTTGGCATTAATTTTAGTACTACCCTTAATATTTTCTTACCACCTAAATTTATTGTATTTATGTTTGCGGTAACCAATTACATACCGCAAACAGGATGGTGGAATACAAAATATTTTTGACAATATGTTTGCAAGAAAATGCAAAATGGAGATGATATAAGAATGTAATGGGATGGTATAAAAAATTTAATGCCTTCAATTTCTAAATTGACCTCAACCTAGTGGTCCCATGGTTATACGCCCTATTTTTGCCATGTGCCCATGTTGTAGGATCGGGTTGTATATGCATTTGTTTGGCACTATGCTCAACTTTGTCCATATCTTATTGTATGGATTATGTTCCTTCAAAACTTTAAGAATCACTGTAACTTAAAAGGAAAGGTATGGACTTATTGATGGAAAAATAAATTTGTGACCATATACATGTGGGTATGAAAAATTAGAAAGCTATTTAAAATTTCAATTGTTGATTAATTGATCAATCACTATAACAATTGATGTAGATTTATAACAAGTTCCTGTTTGAAAACAGGGTTGTGATGGGTCATTACTGCTTGATGACACTTCAACCTTCAGAGGAGAAAAAACTGCAGCTCCAAACAACAATTCAGTGAGAGGTTTTGAAGTAATTGACGCTATCAAGTCTAAGGTGGAGAAATTATGCCCTGGTGTTGTGTCCTGTGCTGATATCTTGGCCATTGCTGCTCGTGACTCTGTTGTCCTTGTGAGTGCAATACCTCATAATCCCTCTTTTAGCTCTTTTTTCAGCATTCTCTTTTCTAAACACAATTGACTAATATTTAGGCTTTTTCTGACAAAAGGGTCCTTAAAATATTTACTTATTGATTTATTTTGCAGCTTGGAGGACCTTCTTGGAAGGTAAAACTTGGAAGAAGGGATTCTAGGACAGCCAACTTCACTGCTGCAAACACTGGTGTGATTCCAGCTCCCACTTCTAACCTCACCAACCTTATCTCAACTTTTCAAGCTCAAGGGCTTTCTGCCAAAGACATGGTTGCTTTATCTGGTACTTCTCTGTCCTCTCCCTCAATCTTTCTGATTCCCCACTTCTCTCATCCATTATGTGAAAATGAAATCCTTTTGTCTCTGTTTAGGTGACAAATTTTAAATGATGTTGTATAGATGTATACTATAGACTAATAGCCTTTTCCCAACAAAATTCATAAGTTGGATCAGGATGTGACATTTTAACAACCAATTACATTGCATGAGCGCTTTTTTAAGCTTAAAGTCATGCCATTCCATAATAAGATTGAAATGCATGTAATTAACCAAAAGGGAATCATGATTGCTTACACAATTGAGAAAATGTGTCTATACCATCCATAACATGTCCCAACTACTCACTAAATTAACCAAATGCTAACTACCATGCATTCATATTTCATACCAGCTGGAGATATAATTAGAAAGATATACTTTATATATATACCAAATAAAATAATAGTGACATTATAATTTTAGGATTTAATAACGTTAAACTCTTTACAAAAAGAGAGAATAAAACTTATATAGGAAAAATTACTCTGTTTTTCTTTTGTTGACCAGTATTCCATGATGAGATAGAGACCTAACTCCTAACAACAGTAACATGAGCAAATCAACTATCAATTTTACTAATGTCCACATTATATCATATAGAATGTGTATCCCAATTTATAGAGTTAACACCCCTGTTAAACATTAAAGATGTCAGACACCCCCGCTCTATATGATCATATAAAATTGGTATTTATCTACTGTCATTGGTTCAACTGATACATGTTTGATTCCTCTTAAATAATGTCTCGGCTTGTAGTATTTCTTAATGGAAAAAATATCCCGTTGAGAGAGCTAGCTCTGCAAAAGTATGAATGTCCAAGGCCGGAAAACTTATGCTTGTATCATTGTTTTTCTATACCATTATCTCTACTCCACTATTATAAGGTCAAAAGAGAGAGAGAATTGTTTACCTATGATCTCTTTGTCACCATACAATAGAGAAATGAGAAACAATATGTGAAAAGTTGATATCCATGTGGAAGAATTCTTTTTCATGATGATGTTTTGTGTGTGGTTTCAGGAGGTCACACAATAGGGAGATCAAGGTGTACCAGTTTCAGAAACCACATATACAATGAAAGCAACATTGACAGTACATTTGCTAAGGCCAAGCAGAGGAACTGTCCCAAAGCTTCTGGCTCTGGAGACAACAACCTTGCTGTTCTTGACGTGAGAACTCCTAATCACTTTGACAACAACTACTTCAAGAACCTCATCATCAAAAGGGGACTCCTACACTCTGATCAAGAACTCTTCAATGGTGGCTCCACTAATTCACTGGTTAGAGCTTACAGCAAGAATGGTAAGGCCTTCCGTTCTGACTTTGTTACTGCAATGATTAAGATGGGAAACAACAAGCCCTTAACTGGATCAAAAGGGGAGATTAGGAAGAACTGCAGGAGACTCAATTAGAAGAGACATCAAAGATGTTAAAAACTGGTCTAGACACATGAGCCATGTTTTTACTTTGTTATAAAATGTAATATCTAGTTATGTTATTCATGATATATGTCTTACATGTTGTAATAAACTTGCAATTAATGAACTAAATTTTTATGGCTTAATCCAGTTTTTGGTCCATATCCTTTGTCATAAATATGGCTTTAGTCCCTTGCCGGACTAAAGGTGGGGATTGGGCCCCAGTTTTTTGCAAAATGATTGGGTTTGGTCCCTCCGGCCGTTTGGGTCAACGCCGGAGCTCTAAGAAGCTCATGTGGCATTGCCATGTGTAACACCCCGATTTCGGTGGCGTCACTTTAGTAACCAAAAATAAACTTAATGCGGAAAAACGTGAATATTTTTTTTTTCGATAATAACTAAGACAAGACTGAATTGAATAAAACCCGAATGCGAAAAGCAATAGAACTAATATACAATATATAAACAGCCCCCGCTGTAAGAAGCAACCTCGTCACGAGTAAACCTCCAGTGACGGAACGAGAAAGATGTAAAGCCCGTAGGCAATATATACAAACCAAATGAAAAGGGTGAAGTGTCCGCAACACCATCCCTCAAAACTGAGAATGAGCTGGCCCATCGGCCTGAAACAAGATCTCCTATGTCCAACCAACTCTCTGTGATTCCCGTAAAGAAACCACACAAAAAGCTATAGGTGGGAAACTACCCTGTCCCCAAAGAAAACAAATGATGTTCAGAGCTAAGACTCTACTCCTACACTAATCCCATCTCGAGGAGCTCACACCAGCACTAAAACCTACATGCTAGCATGATCGTCGTCCGGATTCGAAATCCAGAACGACCTAGTCTATGTACACCATCCGTCCTCCTCTCACAACCGCGATACGCTCCAGTTCCCGCATCTCAACCCTAGTTCCTCCCGAAGGATGAACCATCATGAATCAGCCCGCCGAAGACATCTGACAAAGGGCGTTTGTTCGCCAAAGCACACACAGAAGACGCGAGGGTCAACTCCAAAGAATTATATAAATAATACCACCAATAGATACCGATAAAAGATTAGCCACTTAGGCTTATAACTAGGGATAACATCCTAGGGTTGCATTATTCCACAAAGAATATAACGACTGTAAATCACAGTTAACATGCATCAAGTAGAACTACCAAGTATCAAACACACTCATCAACTAAGTCAGAATGCATGTTGCATGAGATGATATGGCGGTTAACCCAGTTAACCAAATGCATTCCGGAAACGGATGGACATCAAACGGATCAATCCTAGCACCAGCAACGGTGGGACCATTCTGCCCGCGTGCCTCTTACACCAAACATAGGTATGGACATCAACGAGTCAATCCTAGCACCAGCAACGGTGGGACCATTCTGCTCGCGTGCCTCTGGGATGGACATCAACCGGATCAATCCTAGCACCAGCAACGGTGGGACCATTCTGCCCGCGTGTCTCTTACACCAAACCAAGGTAGCCAGATCAGCCGTAACCCGTAGGTCTGCCATTTCGGTCTGCTACAAGAGACGTCTACAGACGCTCTTACACGGAAATCCGGGTCTTATGACCATTTTGGAATCCGACGAGGTCCAGAGTACGTCCTGTGTTAATACCTCATTAATGTTGCATGAATGCAGGATGATTAGACAAACAACGTCTCCGAATCTCACTCGACACGTCGCCACGTGTTCTAGGTAAATTAAAGTCTCTAAAAGCTTACCCTAAGGTAAAGTCGATTCTGCGACAAAAGACACTTCTTCACAACGACACATAACCCACGATGATCTCCAAATCATCCGACTCATCTCAATCCGATGGTCGCAACTGCTCAACGAGCACAGAGTATCACACTCTCGGAAACTAACGGTTTCCCGGACTTATCCCCAGGATAGCCCAACAACATAGCTGCTCCAATAGCACAACAACAACAGCTGCTCCAACAGCACAATAACGACAGCTGCTCCAACAGCACAACAACATCTACATACTCAAGCCTCTCAACTTTCTCAAAAACTGGGATCCGACGACACTTCTCGTTTTCCAAAACTAAGATTTGACTTCCACGCCTTCCTAACAACAACATAGTAACTCATGATGATCTCCAAATCATCCGACTCATCTCAATCCGATGGTCACAACTGCTCAACGAGCAAAGAGTATCACACTCTCGGAAACTAACGGTTTCCCGGACTTATCCCCAGGATAGCCCAACAACATAGCTGCTCCAACAGCACAACAACAAACGCTGCTCCAACAGCACCACAACATCTACATACTCGAAGCCTCTCAACTTTCTCAATACTGGGATCTGACGACACTTCTCGTTTTCCAAAACTAAGATTTGACTTCCACGCCTTCCTTTCGAGTTTATTATCATTGATTAAAGATTTAGAGGTTGTTTAATGTCTTATGAGTTTTCTTTACAAAATACTATCCTTTTAGACTTATCGCAAATCCTATAAGTTCTCGGGATCTCCAAATCCCCAAATGACTCCAGAGAATGTCTCGATCCATACACATCATAACAAGGTCCGAATCTCATTCGTCCTATCAAACTTTCTTAAAACTCTCAAAATAAAATCGGCATGACCTGCCCGCTATTCTCACCATTCAGAATCTCATATCTCATTGCATAAGTATAAATAACTCAGCACAACCAATCAACATGTCATATATCAATATATTAAGCAATAACCACATAGCACTTAGCATATAAGGCATGCACCACACATCCTAAATTACCCAATTAGCACTTAGCATGTAATCCACTCATCAAAAACATTCAGTAGATGCATCATCTACATTGTCAGCCGAAGCCTCAGAAAACATTTTCCAATCACACACAATCCACTGCATAAACAGTAAACAATGTCGAAAGCATCGACCCTAAGTATTAACTAGAGATTCAGTGAGAAGCCCTCACCTGTAGGTTCTCCAGAATGATCAATCGTCAAACACTTCCTCACACTCAAAGTGTTGTTCCTCAGGGAAATCCTCAAAAGCACCTTTACAATAAAACCACAGAATACTATCAGAATCTATCGGAAACTAAGCTATCGATGCACACTAAGGTTACCCGAAGTAGTACATACTCCCAGGTATGATAAACTAGCGCGAAAGGACAAGTTTTCGGAAAAGGAAATTTTCCTCCTCCCCCCTAATAGGTTCGGCCACTTTTCACAATTAGGAGACTCGATTTTTCTTCGATCAAACTTGGTTCCTATGCTATCATTAGCCGTAACTAAGGGTATTCTGAACTCGGAAAAATTATCGGATCAAAAACTGTCGCAGGGGTATTTTGGTCATGATTTTTAACTTAGAAATTTCAAACTGAAATCCCAAAAACCAAATTTGACAGGGACGTTACTAACGACGTTTATGACAACTAATCCTACTAGCACTAAGCTAAGGCGATAGTTTTCAGCCTAAAGGTTGAAGCTTTACTCCAAAAACTCCAAAAATGGGTATTTTAGGCTAAAATTGATTCCGGCGGAATTCCGGCGACATAACGGAAAATCTAACCCGGCAGAAGTGATCTTGGGCACATAAGGAAGAGGTTTAGAATCAGAAATGAAATATTCAGGATAGTTTTGCAAAAACCCATAAACTATCAGCTCAGAAAAGTCTACAGAAAAGCTATGGAAAAAGCGATCAGAGGTAAGGATTAGCGACTATACCTCGAAACCTTGAAGTAGCAACTAACGGATCAACGATCAAGCAAGTAATGAAGAAAACTCTTCTTCCTTCTTCCTTGTTGAAGCTCGCGGGTTTGAGGAGAGAAAATGGAGGAGTTTTGTGTTTTTTTCTCACTTGCTTGCTATATATAGAAGATGGAAATTCGCGGGAAAATGAAAGTTTCGCGAATCTGATTTTTCCGGCGTCATTCTCCGTGAATTCTAAGATATGTTTTGGCAAAAGAATTCCAAAACTAAAAAGATGTCTCCTTGTATTTTTGGCAACTAATGCATAGTCGGTGTAAAACTATTTTACCCGATAAGTTGCTTTTTGCATCGAATGTCGGAATAGAAAATTTCCTTCGGAAGAAAGATTGAAATCATCAAGAGAAATGGGTGTACGCGTGTGGAATCTTCATTTGAAGCTCTGAATAGAAAAAGTCTTCATTGTCGGTTGATTCTAGGGTTTTGAAATACCAGGGTTTCGGTTTCGGCAAACTTCCGAGGATTGGAATCGGACGTTCGTAGATCCTAGAGTTTCGCCTCGAAACGATTGTGATACATGGAAAAAGAAAAGTTCTAACATTTCTCTGAAGATTTTTGGACTAAATTCCTACAGTGTTCCAAGGGTGGAACATAGTTTGATTTCCTAAGGTTCTTGTCCTAGGTTTTAAAACGGATATTAGTCGTGCTATAACTTAAATCGACTTCGATACAATCCTTAGACTTTTCCTGAACTTTCTCTTTCATAAATTTATTCCATTCGATAAACTCTTGTTCAGGTTTTCCTTCACGATACATCAAGCCTAATCGTAAATGGAAATCTCTTCCGCTTATTCTAAGCTTAAAAACTTGGGTCTTACACCATGTCATTTAATGAGCTTATGTGGCTTTTCTTTTTCATTTAATTTCTAAAAAAATATAATTAAAACCCTTAAATCCCCTTCTTCCTAATTAATCCTTCACCTAATTAAATCATTCATTTAATTAAAGTAAAACAAAAATCAATTAACACAAAACAAAAAAAAGAACTACATGATTTTATGCAATTACCCTCTGATTTTCTACAATTACCAATATTAACTGATACAGGTCCTATCAAAACTACATGATTCTTAACTAGGTCTGGTTCTTTCTCTACTTTGGTTTTTAAAACCACATTGTCAATTTCAGATTTAGGCTTTCGACTCCATGCCTTACTACCATTTACTGTAGCTGCTGCCTTTTGATCATGATGGGTTCCATATTGTTCATTGACATCATTTTTTGAAATTGGAATGGGCAGGTTTTTATGCAAACCATTGGCCACATAAAAAAGGGAAATTAAGGTGAATAGAAACCCAGAAAAAACCTTTCCTCCTTCCTCCTCCATTACCTAAAACAAAAATCCACAATATCCAAACCCAAAACCAAAACCTGAAGAAGAGAAAAACACAGATCAATGAAAATAAAACTCAATCTTTAACCCCATTACCCATCTGAAACCACGACTCCAACCCAACCCGCATAGTTTCGCTGCTTGGGGAAGAAGAGATAGGGAATTCGCGATTACTTCAATGATAGCTTGGTGGAGGTAGGTCGCGGTGGCTATTAACAGTGCAGAAGCAGATCTACAACGTGAAACCCAGATTTATACCGTGAAGGAGAGGGAAACAACCAAACAAGAACCAAACCCATCTCCGACCCAGAACGACCACCCATCGCCGCGAGTCGCCGCTCCATGAACCCAGAATTGCGAGCTCGTCTCTCTCTTCCTCTCGATCCCATACACTCTGTTCTACCATCTCTTATTCTGCCCTATCCCTTTGTCTGCTTGACTTGTGGTGGTGCGGTGGAGAGAGGACAAGAAGAAGACGAAGAAGACGGGAGTGGTAGGGTGGGTTGATGATGATGAAAGATGTGTGGATGAAGATGATGATGAAGAAGATGTTATGTGGATGAAGATCCAGAAAATGATGAATGATTTTTTTTTTTAATTAAATGAAGGATTTAATTAAGGGTTTAATTATATTTTTTAGAATTTTAATGGAAAAAAATTCCACTAAAGCTCATTAATTGACGTGGCAACGCCATATCAGCTGCCGGAACTCCTGCGTTGACCCAAACGGTCGGAGGGACCAAATCCAATCATTTTGCCAAAAACTGGGGATCAATCCCCATCTTTACTCCGGCGAGGGACTAAAGCCATATTTATGACAAAGATTAGGGACCAAAAACTGAATTAAGCCATTAAAGAAACAAGGTATATAAGAAGTAGAGTACCCAAATTTAAAAGGTAAATTCTGTGGTACCCATAAAATATTTTGGGTATGGTACCCGTGTTGAGTAATTTAATAGATTATCATTATATTTTTTTGGCTTAAATACTCTAGGGGTCCCTGAAATTGTACCCCGTACCAAAATAAGTCCCTGAAAATATTTTTTCCGATTCCGAATCCCTGAAATTGTTTTTTTAATCAGAATAAGTCCCTACACATGTTTTTAGCCGATCTGGCATATTTTTTGCTGACTCAACATTTACACGTGGCTTTTTCATTTATTTTAAATACACATGGAATTAAAATTAAAAATTTTACTTTTTTTTAAATATAAATCCTTTTTTACCTAATTAACCTAACTCTAATTAAACCCACTAACCTAATTAACCTAACCCTAATTCCCAAATCAAAATCTATCAGAACTGAACCTAAGATAGAAAGAAAGGAAAGTCGAAGAAGGAGAAAGAGAAGCAGAGGTAGAAGGTGAAGGAAGGAAGGTTTAGTGTTCGACGGCGGGAACGGTGGCCACAACGACTTAGGTGAACGACGCGATGGCCCAGAACCAAAAGGCATGGAGCGGGCACGGTGGCCCGACAACGAGGATGAACAACCAGATGTGCGAATCGACCCAGAACACACGATTCTGTGCTCGATCGTCCAACTCTTGCACCCCATGCCCAGAGAAAAGTTGTGGTTGTGGCAAACAAGTCATTATGTACAAGTCCAATTCCAAGCTTAATCCTGGAAAGCTTTTTTGGAGATGTCCTGATTGGAAGGTAAATAGGCAGAATTGGTTTCTTTGAATGTCCAATTCCAAGCTTAAGCTTACAATTTCATCCTATAAATTCCCTTTGTCTACCCATTTCAATGATCTTTTGGTATGTGTTTCAGGAAAGTAGGACCTGTGGTTTCTTTGAATGGGTCAAAGCTGAAGGTGAAGCTGAAAATGAGGCTGAAAATGAGGAATCCTCTAAAGTGAATGTATAATTGAAGATTGTTGAGGACCTTACTGAGATGATGGACAATAAAATTGGTAAGCTGAGGGAATAGCTGCAGGGAGACATGAAGGAAATCATGCAGAGTGTGATTGGCAAGATCATAGAAGACAAGAATGAAATGAAAGACAAGAAGATTGCCAAGTTAAAGCTCAAACTGAAAAATGAGGGCTTGAAGAGCAATGTGTTGTTGGTGTTGTTAGTTTTAGGGCGTGCTGTAGTTTTGGCAAAGTATTTCTAGGTTTGGTGATGTTGTGTAATGAACTTGAATGCAATGTCCCTTGTGTAATGAATGTAGCCATGAATGTAATGCAATGTCCCTTATGTAATGAATGCTATGTTCACTTAATGAAATGAATCAGAAATGGTTGTTGGCTCCATTACTCTCTTTTGTTCCATTCAATAGCTTTGCTCTGTTAATTTAAGACATCAGTAGTACAAATAAAGGCAAAGGGAGCCATAAACAAATCCACCACTTGTAGTACACATAAACAACAATTTAAGAGCACATGCTTCATGCAATACTTCCAGACTTTAACATTAAGAAACATAATTCAAGTCAAGGGTACATAGAAGACAACAAGTACCAACAACAATACAAAACAAACCTAGCAAGTAGAACCAACAATAGAAAATAATTATCATTAGGGCCATGCCCATTACAAAATGATATTAAGTGGTCCCCCATTAACTAAAGTAAACACTAGTCCCCACTAATACTATTACAATAAGATAGTGGTGGTCCTGTTGTCCCATGTGCCAAATTCCCTTCTTACTTCTTTGACATCCTCCTTTTATTTCCCTGTCCTTCACTGCCAACAGATTTGGCTTTTCCTCTTCTAATTGTAGATCTAGTTGCAGCATCTTTGAAGTCATTTAGAACCCAATGGCCAATCTCATTGTCACAACCTCTCTTTCTTCCTCCTAGGCCAGACTTAGCAGCTGATCTTGTAGTGGGCTGTGATGTAGCTTTTGGTGGTTGTTTTGCACTAGCTTTTGGTGGCTGTTGTGGTTTTGGTGGAGGTGGTTGGGAAGAAGGTCTTGTTGGATGTGGTGGTTTTCCAGCAGGTTTTGTAGGTGGCTGGGAAGAAGGTTTTGGTGGTTGTTGTGGTGTTACAGCAGCTCTTGGAGGTGGCTGTGAAGAAGGTTTTGGTGCCTGTGGAGGTTTTGCAGAAACTGTTGGTGGTGGCTGTGAAGATGGTTTTGGTTTTGGTGGTGGTTGTGCAACAACTTTTGGTGGTGGTTTAGAGGTAGGTTTTGGGGGTGCTTTTGAAGTAGTTTTTGAGGGTGCTTTGTCTTTTGGCTTTGGGTTTGAAGAAGTTGCTTTTGCAGCAGCTTTTGGTGGTGGTTTAGAGTGTGACACCCCGGTTTCGGTGGCGTCACTTTAGTAACCAAAAGTAAACTTAATGCGGAAAAACGTGGATATTTTTTTTTTGATAATAACTAAGACGAGACTGAAATAAATAAACCCAACAATAACAATAATCAGAACTAATGTACGATATATATAACAGCCCTCGCTGTAGTAGCAACCTCGTCACGAGTAACCTCCAGTGACGGAAAGAAAAGTGTAGCGCCCGAAGGCAATATGTACAGACTGAAAGTAAAGGTGAAGTGTCCGCAACACCATCCCTCAAAACTGAGAATCAGCTGGCCCATCGGCCTGAAACAAGATCTCCTATGTCCAACCAACTCTCTGTGATTCCCGTAAGGAAACCACACAAAAAGCTATAGGTGGGAAGCTACCCTGTTCCCAAAGAAAACAAATGATGTTCAGAGCTAAGACTCTACTCCTACACTAATCCCATCTCGAGGAGCTCACACCAGCACTAAAACCTACATGCTAGCATGATCGTCGTCCGAATTCGAAATCCAGATCGACCTAGTCTATGTACACCATCCGTCCTCCTCTCGCAACCGCGACGCGCTCCTGTTCCAGCATCCCAACCTAGTCCCCCCCGAAGGGTGAACCATCATCAACTAGCCCGCCAAAGACATCTGACAATGGGCGTTTGTCCGCCAAAGCACACACAGAAGACGCGAGGGTCAACTCCAAAGAATTATATAAATAATACCACCGATAGATACAGATAAGAAAATAGCCACTTAGGCTTATAGCTAGGGATGACATCCTAGGGTTGCATATTCCACAAAATCATAACGACAATAATAACACTTAACATGTTCCAATGTAAGATTATCAAATAGCAATCACACTCAGCAACTAAGTCAGTATGCATGTTGCATGAAATGATATGCAGGTTAACCCAGTCAACCAATATGCAATCCGGAAACGGATGGACATCAACGGATCAGCCCTAACACCAGCCATGGTGGAGCCATTTCGGCCCGCGTGCCTCTTACTCCAACAACAGCGGTAGTCAGATCAGCAGTAAACCCGTAGGTCTGCCATTTCGGTCTGCTACAAGAGACGTCTAAAAACGCTCTTACACGGCATTCCGGGTCTTATGACCATTTTGGAAACCGACGAGGTCCAGAGTACGTCCTGTGTTAATACCTCATTAATGTTGCATGAATGCAGGATGATTAGACAAACAACGTCTCCGAATCTCACTCGACACGTCGCCACGTGTTCTAGGTAAATTAAAGTCTCTAAAAGCTTACCCTAAGGTAAAGTCGATTCTGCGACAAAAGACACTTCTTCACAACGACACATAACCCACGATGATCTCCAAATCATCCGACTCATCTCAATCCGATGGTCGCAACTGCTCAACGAGCACAGAGTATCACACTCTCGGAAACTAACGGTTTCCCGGACTTATCCCCAGGATAGCCCAACAACATAGCTGCTCCAATAGCACAACAACAACAGCTGCTCCAACAGCACAATAACGACAGCTGCTCCAACAGCACAACAACATCTACATACTCAAGCCTCTCAACTTTCTCAAAAACTGGGATCCGACGACACTTCTCGTTTTCCAAAACTAAGATTTGACTTCCACGCCTTCCTTTCGAGTTTATTATCATTAATTAAAGATTTAGAGGTTGTTTAATGTCTTATGAGTTTTCTTTACAAAATACTATCCTTTTAGTCTTATCGCAAATCCTATAAGTTCTCGGGATCTCCAAATCCCCAAATGACTCCAGAGAATGTCTCGATCCATAAACACCATAACAAGGCCCGAATCTCATTCGCCCTATCAAACTTTCTCAAAACTCTCAAAATAAAATCGGCATGACCTGCCCGCTATTCTCACCATTCAGAAACTCAGATTTCATTACCAAAGCATAAATACTCAGCACAATCAATCAACATGTCATGTATCAACATATTAAGCAATAACCACATAGCACTTAGCATATAAGGCATGCACCACACATCCTAAATTACCCACATAGCACGTAGCATGTAAGTCAATCATCAAAAACATTCAGTAGATGCATCATCTACATTGTCAGCCGAAGCCTCAGAAAACATTTTTCCAATCACACACAATCCAGTGCATAAACAGTAAACAATGTCGAAAGCATCGACCCTAAGCATTAACTAGAGATTCAGCGAGATGCCCTCACCTGTAGATTCTCCAGGACGATCTCCTAACACTTGTTCACAATCAAAGGCTTGCTCCTCTGGGAATTCCTCAAAATCACCTTTAGAGCAAAACCACAGAAATACTATCAGAATCTATCGAAAACTAAGCTATCGATACTTACTAAGGTTACTCGAAGTAATCTATACTCTAAGGTACGATAATCTAGTGCGAAAGACAAGTTTTCGGAAAAGGAAATTTTCCTCCTCCCCCCCTAATAGGTTCGGCCACTTTTCACAATTAGGAGACTCGATTTTTCTTCGATCAAACTTGGTTCCTATGCTATCATTAGCCGTAACTAAGGGTATTCTGAACTCGATTTTTCTTCGATCAAACTTGGTTCCTATGCTATCATTAGCCGTAACTAAGGGTATTCTGAAATCCCAAAAACCAAATTTGACAGGGACGTTACTAACGACGTTTATGACAACTAATCCTACTAGCACTAAGCTAAGGCGATAGTTTTCAGCCTAAAGGTTGAAGCTTTACTCCAAAAACTCCAAAAATGGGTATTTAAGGCTAAAATTGATTCCGGTGGAATTCCGGCGACATAACGGAAAATCTAACCCGGCAGAAGTGATCTTGGGCACATAAGGAAGAGGTTTAGAATCAGAAATGAAATATTCAGGATAGTTTTGCAAAAACCTCAAAACTATCAGCTCAGAAAAGTCTACAGAAAAGCTATGGAAAAAGCGATCGGAGGTAAGGATTAGCGACTATACCTCGAAGCCTTGAAGCAGCAACTGATTGATCGACGATCAAGCAAGGATTGAACAAAATCTCTTCCTCCTTCTTCTTCTTCTTGGCCGCGGGTTTGGGTGGGGAAAATGGTGGAAAATTTGTGTTTTTCTTCCTTTCTTGGCTATATATAGAGGTTGGCAAAACGCGGTAAAATGAAAGTTTCGCGAATCTGATTTTTCCGGCTTCATTCTCCATGAATTCTAAGATATGTTTTGGCGAAAGAATTCCAAAACTAAAAAGAGGTCTCCTTGTATTTTTGGCAACTAATGCATAGTCGGTATAAAACTATTTTACCCGATAAGTTGCTTTTTGCATCGGATGTCGGAATAGAAAACTTCCTTCTGAAGAAAGATTGAAATCATCAAGAGAAATGGGTGTACGCGTGTGGAATATTCATTTGAAGCTCTGAATAGAAAAAGTCTTCATTGTCGGGTAATTCTAGGGTTTTGAAATACCAGGGTTTCGGTTTCGGCAAACTTCCGAGGATTGGAATCGGACGTTCGTAGATCCTAGAGTTTCGCCTCGAAACGATTGTGATACATGGAAAAAGAAAAGTTCTAACATTTCTCTGAAGATTTTTGGACTAAATTCCTACAGTGTTCCAAGGGTGGAACATAGTTTGATTTCCTAAGGTTCTTGTCCTAGGTTTTAAAACGGATATTAGTCGTGCTATAACTTAAATCGACTTCGATACAATCCTTAGACTTTTCCTGAACTTTCTCTTTCATAAATTTATTCCATTCGATAAACTCTTGTTCAGGTTTTCCTTCACGATACGTCAAGCCTAATCGTGAATGGAAGTCTCTTCCACTTATTCCAAGCTTAAAAACTTGGGTCTTACATAGAGGTAGTTTTTGGGGGTGCTTTGTCTTTTGCCTTTGCAGCAGTGACTTGATCATTTGTTCCAGCTCCAGCTTCAAGGCTTGTTCCATCAATATTAATACCAAACACCTGCAAAAAGAGTAATGAGGTTAGTTAATGCAATTTGTGAATTGATTCAAAAATGCAAGTGTATGTATTTTACCTGTGATAGGTTATCTGTTTCAGTTCCATTATCCTCATCAATGTTCTCAGAGATTGGTGGTGGTGGGGGTGGTGGCAGATGACACTTTCTCTGATTGTGCCCTTTCTGGTGGCATCTACCACATCTGTATCCTGATCCTCCTCTAGGTAGTTTTGTAGGGTGTGGTTGTTCATCAGGCTCCCTCCTCCTCAACTTTTTAGGCCTACCAGGCCCTCTTTTGAATTCAGGAGGCAGAATTGGATCCTCACACATCTTTGGCCACATTTTCTCACCATTAATAGGTGATATCACATTCCCATAGCATGCATTATATGATTCCCTGAGATAATAACTATGGACATAATCCTCAGGCTGCCCACCAGCATCACAAATACAAGCCACTGCATGCCGACAAGGAATCCCAACCAATTCCCAGAAATTGCATGTACATGTTTGTTTACTAACATCAACAACAAACTTCTGGATTTCATAAATACAATGCTCAACTTCATACACCCCCTTACCAACTTTAAAAGGCTGCCAATTCCCAGAATGGTCAATCTCTCTATTCAACCTTTTCCTAGGTTTGGGCATAACATTCCCTTTCCACTTTTTACTTTTTTCATTCAAGCTTGCAAACCTAGTCATCAAATACTTTATGATCCACTCCATCATGGTGATGATGGGTTTATCCCTAGCCACTAGAATAGTACTATTGAAGGCCTCAGCTAAGTTATTCATTGTCACATCACACTTAGAGTAAGGAGAGAATGCATGCTTACACCAATATTTAGTGGGGATTGCATGAAGCCAGTTGTATGCAGCTTCATCCATCTCTTTGATCTCTTCCATCTTCTCTTCCCAAAGTGCCTTGTATGTTGCCTTTGAAGCCCACATAAGCAAATCCCTTATCTCAGTACCCCCACCAAACTTCTTCTTGAAGTTGCTGTATAAATGTCTCACACAAAATCGATGCTCCACTCCTGGGAGCTCCTCATCAAATACTTGTAACAAGCCCTAGACAAAAATAAAGGCATAGGTCAGATGATTAAACAAGTTTATTAGATAAGAGAAAACAATAGAAATTTACCTTTTGTTTGTCACTTATAAAAACCCATCTTCTATCACCAATGTCCCTAAGCAGCTTGTGCAGAAACCACCTCCAGGACTCCTTACATTCAGACTCTACCACTGCAAATGCCAGTGGGAAGTACTGGTCATTTGGGTCCCTCCCCACAGCTATCAGGAGAATTCCACCATACTTTGTTTTTAGATGACAACCATCAACCCCAATGAAGGGTCTACAAGCAGTGGTAAATACAGTTTTACAGCCCTCCAAACACATATAAAAAGACCCAAATCTGGGCTCAAGTGTCACTGGAACATATTTCAGCACAATGGAAGCAGTATTTTTTGGATTCACCCTCATTAACTCAGCATCATAGGACCTCAGCATTGTGTATTGTCTTACTGCATCCCCCTCAACTCTTTCCTTAGCTATTCTCCTTCCATTCCAAGCAGTTCCCCAAGTAACACCAATAGAGTGTGTGGTCCTCATGTCATTAATGACATCCTTCACTGCAATTTCTCCACCAGCATTTTTCACCCTGTCTTGTATAGCTTCTGCAATGAACTTAGAGCCCGCATTCTTGTTATTAAAGACTCTTCCACAAGTATGGGTTGAAACCAGTGTCTTTATCCTGTAAGTTGAAACCCCTCTAATCTTGGCACAGTAGACAAGAAACCCACAGTCTTCTTGTTTGCATTTAAACCTCACCCTGTCCTTATCATTCTTCTTGAACATAACTTCCTTCCCATTCAACACTGAGTGTTTTAGGATAGCTTCCTTGAACTCTGTGGTGGTAGCAAATTCCATCCCCAACTTGAACACATAGTCTTTGGTCAAATCTTCCTTCCTGAACCTTACATACCTCATGACCTTCCTCCCATTATCTTCTTCACCACTTGAGGGGTCACTATGCAAATCATCACTGTAATACTCATTCTCCATATTATGCTCATCTCCTTTCTCATTCTCACCTTCAGCCAATGCCAACACCCTCTCTATGTTCCTCCTTGAAGGCAGTTTCTCTCTTCTTCCAGTTTCAACATTAGCATTAGTGTTTGTGTTTGGCTCATCCAAATCTTCAAAGCCATCATTGGGTAAGTCCTTACATCTCTCAGTTTCACTATCTGAGATGTCAGATGCACTAGGTGTAAGACCTGGATTTTCAGAACAAGTTAAGTTTCCGACTCACACGTAGAAATAGTGTAAGCGTGACAGGAGTTTGACATTTGAGAAAGATTAATGAAGAAGAAAGTTCAGGTATTGCTTGAGGAATGTTGCGTAGCTGTTTTCGGAGTTAGTGCGAGTCGTCTGCACACCTGCCTTATGGCAAGCGTGTCCAGAATAGGCTATTTCGCTCTTAAAGCAACGTTTTGAGTGAGATTTCGAACTCTCGGAAAATTTAAAGATTCTTTTTATTTTTCCATCGACCAGCGTTTCATTTCGGAACTCTGGACTGTACGCACGATAGGTTTCACTTTTCGGATGTCCGCCGACGCTAATTTCTTTGCTTCGAAACCCTATTTTCGAGCAATGGATGAATACTTTTTCTATTCGGGACTTCTAACGAAGATTCCGTCCGCGTTGCCAGACTTGTTTCGACGTTTCCAATCTTTCTTCAGTTGGAAGTTTTGTCGTTTGAGCATCACAGCAAAAAGTAGTTTTTCGGGGCAGATTAACCGACACCGCTTTTGAGTTTTTCGATATCGTTTTTCCCAAATCCTAGATATTTGTTTTGAGTTCTGGAATTCCGACGCCAGAATCTCTCTTAGAATTTCTCGGTGATCGTGCTGCAAAAATCGGAATCGCGAAATTTTCATTTTCCCGCGATTTCACCCGCCTATAAATAGCGCGAAAAAGCAAAATCCTCTCATTTTCTTTCCATTTGTGGCTGATTTCGTGGGGAGCAAGGGGGGAGGGGATTTTCGCGAAAACTTGACCAATCTTCGTGCAGTTCGTCCCTACTTCTAGGTATCGAGGTAACTATCATGAATCCTGCCTCTGATTTCTGTTTCTGCTGAGTTTCTGAAGTCGTTTCTGTGCTCTAAGTTTTGAGCTTTTTCTAAAATTGTCCGATTTCTCTGATTTCTCGCTTGGGTTATGTTCCTTATGTTCCCCTGAGTCTAAAACCTCTGTCAGTAAACTCTGATTGCGATTCAGTTGTCCAGGATCTGAAAAATTGACTCAAAACTCTTTTTGTCTCACATTTCGAAACTTTATTGTCGAAAAGACTTAATATGACTTCGTGCCTTTAGGATTTGTTGTCACGGATATCATGAGGATCGTTGCTGTCAAATTTGTTTTCAGAACTGATAACTTTGAAGTTTTGAGCCTTTATTTTGGACCAAAATGCCCCTGCGTAGTCGTATTTCGGCCCGATTGTCCGAAAATTGTTCTGACAGTTTCTTTGCCTTAGTTTTACCCTAAAACTACCTTGTAAACTGATTTGATCGAAGAAAAAGAGCCGAAGCCCTTTTCTCCTTTTGGCCGTGGGTTTTTCCTAAGGGGAGGGGAGTTTTTCGTTTTCGAAAACTTGTCCTTTCGTACCTGTTTGTCGTATTCTGAAGCTTTGATGCTTTGTCTATCGTTTATGTATTGTATTGCGATCGAACTAATCGATTTTGTGTGGATTCTGCTTTGTTTTTCCTCCGAGGTTCAGTTGAAGGAACTTTGGAAGTTTCAAGGCATTCCTGTGAAGGAGATTTGATTTGCGAAGCTGGATCAGCTCGAGGTTAGGGCAACTTACTATATATTAGCTATGACTGCATGATAGGCGTCGATAAATTCGACTTATGTTTTATCTGATGTTGTTTTTGATGATGAGTTGATGTTATGATGCTTTTCCATACTTGTGATGTTGTGCTTTTGTTGGATTGAGCGTTTTGACGCAATTTCGGAGTGGAGATTCATTGATCTGGTGATCTTTGATATTTCGGGTTGGATGAACAACCCTAGGCAAGTCCAAATGTGGGGTTTGAGACTTAGCCATATGTTGGAATTCTTATACTTTCCCCGGGAAATGTATTTTGGGTGGTTGATCTTTGAAATCTTAGAATGATAGAGCTTTGAAAAACTAAAGACTTGGGAAACTTAGACTTTGAGAAATAAACTCATAACTTGACTAATTCGAATTGAAACAATTTTTATTAACGTTTAAGCATAGGAGAACTGAAGGGGAAAATATTTACGAAAGACGGGGAAAAGTCGACTTTGTTGTGGGTTTGGAGAGTTATCGGAATTGGGGGAAGCCACTAAGGTGAGCTATGGTGATGATTGAAAGTCACCGAGTACTCTAGTACTCTTGGGGATTGTTGTGGAGCCGTGTTGTATTGACCGACACCTAGTGCTCTTGTTGTTTGGGCTGTGTTGTATTGACCGACACTAGACCCTTGTGTATTCTGTGGATGGAGTTGTGTTGTATTGACCGACACTTACTCCGAGTTGTGTTGTATTGACCGACACTAACTCATGGGTTTGTTGAGATTGGGTTGTGAGCTAAACACTTTCGTGGTAAGGACGATTCGTTGTTTGGCTAACCACGTTGCATTCAATCGGGTGAATAACGGGAATGGTTCACCTGTGCATATCATGGTGAATAACGGGAATGGTTCACCTTGCATTAATGATGAATAACGGGAATGGTTCATCATTCGGTGAATAACGGGAATGGTTCACCAAGGATGAATAACGGGAATGGTTCATCCAGGATGGATTTCATCCAGGATGGATAACGGGAATGGTCCATCCATAGTGAAAATGCTTCACTTGTGGCGAACGGGAACGCGTCACAAATCCGGATTCATATTGTGCATTTCACGCATACATTCATGCTGACTGAGACTGTGTGCTGTTTGTTTATTGAAGCAATGTTAGAGCCATAACATGCTAGGATTACTTATATGCTTATATAACAACTTATATATATACCCTGTCACATGTTGAGTGTATATGTACTTATTGCTGTGAGTTGACCCTAGCGCCTTGGCTTTGGTTGTATGTTTGTGTTTGGGCGGTCGGCCTGCTGCCAGATGTCGATGGCCGACTGGTTCTCGGTGGTCTCTCCCTCGGGGGGGGATCAAATATGAGCTGCAGGATCGGGATGCCCCACCGCTTGGGTGATCGATGTTGCTGGTCACCGGGCGACGTATCGGGGAAGGGTCATGGAGGACCGGACTGACGAGCGTGGACGTCTGACGAAAGGAGTTCTATGGCGCATGGAGTTGAGCTTCAACTTGCCGACTTCAGATCGTTGTGGGTTTGGCACTGGGAGGTTAGGTTTGGGCAGGCGTCATGTTTTGTGTAGAGCTCTGATTCGTTTTGCTTTTGGGATCGGGTAGGTTTCCGACGCATGACTTTTCGTGTGGTTCTCTTACTGAGGGATCACAGTGAGTCAGTTGGACCATAGGGGTCTTTGCTTAGGCCATATTGAGGCCGACTTTCTCCTAGTGGTTTGTAATTATAGTTTTCTCATTTACACTTCTGGGTCTGTATATATTTGCTTACGGGCACACTGCTTTGGAGTCACTGCGAGTGCGCGTGACATGGGAGTGCAGCTGAGGCTGTACATGTGTATATATTTGTGTGTTGGTTGGGTTTTGTCTTTATTTTCTATTGCTTGATTTAAAAGGTATCAAACAAAAAAATTACCTGTTTTCAGCGTAAAGTCTATTTTTGGTTACTAAAGTGACACCTGGAAATCGGGGTGTTACACTAGGGCTAGGACTGGACCATGAAATCCCAGAGTCAGATTCATATATGGAACAACTATCATCTTCCATGACTTGTTTGCCTTTATTAATTGAATCCTCCCTCTGCCTCAGCTGGTGTCCCTCTTCATTCATCACAGAAGCAGGTTCTTCCACTGGCATTTCAACATTCACAGCAGCAGCAGGTTCTTCTTCCACTGGCAACTCCACTGTATGTTCAAGGTAGACATCCACCTGCCTTACCCCAGACTGAACATACCTTGCAATTTCCATAGCATCCTTGTCCAGGCATATTTGCTTCAGGTCAAGATCAAAGCATTCTTCTCGCCTTTTCCACCAAAGCTTATAGTGATCATTAGGATAACCAAGAAAACCCCGCACAAGGTCTCTGACACAAAAGAACGAAAACAGATCCAACTCCACTCTAGGTACTTCACATATCTGACCTCCAACATACTTCATCGGTGTGTCGGAAAACCGACCCCTGTGGTGGAAATGCATGTTGAAATACACTTGTTCCATTCCTGAAATAGCAACAAGAGCAGCTCACTATACAAAACGAAACAAGAGCAGCTCACTATACATAATGAAACAAGAGCAGCTCACTAAACAGAATGCACAACCATAGCAGCAACAACAAGTTGATATGTAACCTAACTTTTAACAGCAGCTCAAATCGTTCGAATACCGTGAATGACATACCTTGAACTTTCGATGGTTACAGTCAAAGCTTCGCTTGTCTTCACTCGCAGAAGGTTCAGGATCAGTCGTTCCTCTTCACTCTGGCTCCCTCATGTTCGTCGTTCCTCTTCACTCTGGCTCCCTCGTGTTCGTCGTCGCTCTCCCTCTTTCCTCGAGTTTTGGATGATTTTGGTTTGGGAATTTAGGGATTTTGGTTTGGTTTGGGAATTTTGGTTAGTGGTTTTAATTTAGGGATTTTGGGAATTAGGTTTAATTAGATTTAGGTTAATTAGGCAGATAGGTTAATTAGATTTAAATTTAATTTATTATTTTAATTTTAATTCCATGTGTATTTAAAATAAATGAAAAAGCCACGTGTAAATGTTGAGTCAGCAAAAAATATGCCAGATCGGCTTAAAACATGTGTAGGGACTTATTCTGATTAAAAAACACTTCCAGGGATCCGGAATCGGAAAAAAAAATTTCAGGGACTTATTTTGGTACGGGGTACAATTTCAGGGACCCCTAGAGTATTTAAGCCTACTTTTTTTAGTTAAATTTTACATGTTCGCATTTCATTTCACTATTCAATTAATTTCATCTCATTAAATTTGTATTTTAATGAAAAATGGTTTAGTTGTAGAGATGAACGATGATGGTTGAACTGCGCGCAAAATGACCATGATTGACGGATGAACAAGGCTTAAAAAAACACAATCTACAAATCCCATGTCTCCAAGAATGAAACATTGCATCATTACGATAAAACAACATCAAAATTATAACTTGTACACACTTCTTTATTATTGAATTATCTCATTTTGGGTACCATATCTTGATTTGGGTTAGGGTACCATAGCAAACACCAATTTGAAATGCCAACCAGACAAGTTAGCAACTTGTTTGAGAGCTGTCTTCCATTTCTGCAACCTATCCATGTTATCCATGAACCTCTTCTCATGCATAACCATGGCTTCCCCGTAAGTCCCTTCCTGCTTTCGCACGTGAGAAGGATCAACGTCATAGAAAACCGGCCAAACGAGCCTACCCTTAGCCTTGACGCAATCAATGATGTTGGAAAGTTCATCCAAGCAAAACGAAGAAGAAGCATAGTCCTTGGAGAGCACAACGATGGCAATCCTTGACTGTTTGATTGCCTCTTCAAGTGCAGGTGTGATTTCCTCACCCTTTTGAAGCTCGTCATCGTCAATGAAGGTGCGGATTCCGCTGTCATGAAGGGCTTTGTAAAGATTGCCGGTAAAACCGTGGCAAGTATCAGAGCCTTTAAAACTGAGGAACACGTCATAGGTGAATTCGTAGGCGAAGGAAGACGAGGATGGCAGAGCCATGACAAGAAAGGGGAGATGAAATTCAAGTGTTGGGTCTCCAAATGAAACGGCAAGAGTTGAAAAAGAAAACAGCAAATACAACTAGTCTAACCAGTAAAGTGCATTGCATAATTTGCATATGTCATTTCCTCTGGCTCCAGATTTTTTTTAAGATAGGTAATCTTTGACAGTTGACACATTCATATAAAACAGCTTAATTAATTAAGCGCTTATGGTCAAAAGAGCTTATGCTTATGGTTATAAGCGCTTAAGATATAAGTGTTTATTCAAATGTTATTTTAAGAAATTTATTGAAATAAATTG
Source organism: Lotus japonicus (assembly GCF_012489685.1). NCBI lineage: Eukaryota > Viridiplantae > Streptophyta > Magnoliopsida > Fabales > Fabaceae > Lotus > Lotus japonicus. The sequence goes on from NC_080046.1 coordinate 23,438,516, forward strand.
AAAATAAGTTATATATAACATAAACTTTTTTTCACAAGTTATCCGTAATAGCTTATGAAAATAAGCTCAAAACAGTGTATGGTAGGCCATAAATTGTTTGCAAAAGCTTTCTCAAACAATGACATAAGAGCTTATGCTATCAAATAAACTCAAATATACACTTTCAACGGATATATCAAGAATGCAGTTGCATCAAATACTTGATAAGAAAGGTTTTATTTCTCATAGTAATCACGTCAATTTGTATTGTGATAAAAATTTTAAAAAAATAAACACTTTTTTTTTCGAATGTGAAAACACTTTCAACTGATATATCAAGAATGCAGTTGCATCAAATACTTGATAAGAAAAGTTTTATTTCTCATAGTAATCACGTCAATTTGTATTGTGATAAAAATTTTAAAAAAATAAACACTTTTTTTTTCGAATGTGAAAAATCTGTTTTAATATAAAGATAAGGAAATAGTCACGATATACATCATTCACAAAAGAATCTTAAAGTCGGAAATAGCAGAAAAAAACTCCAACAAACAAAACCAAAACACGCCAAACCTCTTTGATGTGCATATAAAATATATATATATATATATATTAAAGCAGTAACTTTCCAAGATGTCATTCTCTAAAACTTTAGCTCCAGAATATTTTGCAATATTTTATTCCCCTAACTTTGAACTACAGCTTGCCACGTGTCCTTTTTATATTATTATATTCAAATTTATTCATCCATTCTCCCCTCAATCTTGTATCTTCCACTAATTCAAATTTGTCTCCCACTACCAAAATATGAACCAATCATATTTTTCTTAAAAATAAATTAAATTATTATTATCTTCCTTTTATAAACCACCTCTTTCATTCCCGAATTAAAATTAAATGTAAATTACACTTTTCAAATCATTATTTAAAACCCAATTTATCTCTCTCTTTTCAAAATCTCATTTAAAACTTAATTTATCTAAGTTCACGCTGCACTATACCTTTTGTGCCTGACCTTTCAATTCTTCAAGACTTTGCTATTGGAAATACAAGTATTAAACGGGCAAAGCATTGGAAGTACAAGTTTTAAACATACACTATTCTTCCTTCCTCGCAAGATTATTTCTCATTGGTCACTTTTGCCAAAATGCAAACTTTCCACTTTTTCTCCATCTTATTCATTTACTATATAAGTTGTTGTTGGCATTCATATCTCCACACCTTGAAGATTACAAATGGACTCCCTCTCATGCCTCACAGATTCAAATTAGTTTGAAAGCAAGTCTCTTTCTTCTCATGCCATTTACGGGAATTTCTCGCCAATGTTCTCCTCTCTAAAGTAAGATCCTATTTTCATTATTCTCCTCTATCATTTGAAACATGAAGACAGTGTTGTTTGTCGATGGGTCGTCGAACGAAAACGGAAGCGGGGCCGGGGTCACGCTGCAGGGGCCCGGGGAGTTGGTGTTGGGGCAGTCCTTCAGATTCCAGTTCAAAACCAGCAATAACCAAGCAGAATATGAGGCTCTTATTGCGGGCTTAAAACTAGCAATTGAGGTGCAAATTGACAGTCTACTGGTAAGAACAGACTCGCTGCTAGTGGCAAGCCATGTCAATGGGGGGTTCCAGGTAAAGGAACCGGCCTTGATAAAGTATGTGGATCGCGTGCGGCAGCTCATGGGTCGTTTGCAACAGGTGGTAGTTGAATTCGTGCCGAGGACACAAAACAAAAGGGCGGACGCCCTAGAAAAGCTGGCAAGCACTAGGAAGCCTGGCAACAACCGGAGTGTGATTCAAGAGACGCTCGCCAATCCCAGCATAGAGGGGGATTTGGAGGCTTCGGTTGTTCACCAGGAAACTTGGATGAATCCCATCATTGACATTCTGGCGGGAGAGCCTAGTGACGTAATAAAATACTCAAAGGGGCAAATGAGGGAGGCGGGGCACTACACGCTACTCGACGGGATACTCTTCCGGCGAGGATTCAGTTCGCCCCTCCTAAGGTGTCTTCCACCTGAGAAGTACGATACTGTTATGACGGAGGTCCATGAGGGAGTTTGTGCAAGCCACATTGGGGGAAGGTCACTGGCGAACAAAGTCCTTAGAGCGGGTTTCTATTGGCCTACGATAAGGAAGGACTGTGCAGAGTTTGTGAAGAAATGCGAGAAGTGGCAAGTATTTGCAGACCTACCCAGAGCTCCGCCAGAGCAACTAGCCACAATCAGTTCCCCATGGCCTTCGCCATGTGGGGAGTCGACCTCGTCGGGCCCTTTCCCACCGCTAGGTCGCAAATGAAGTTCATCCTGGTGGCGGTGGACTACTTCACCAAATGGGTGGAAGCTGAGCCTCTGGCGAGCATTACGGCGGCCAAAATTATAAGTTTTTACTAGAAGAGAATCGTCTACCGGTTCGGAGTACCAAGGGCGATCGTCTCGGACAACGGGACGCAGTTCGCAAGTAATCAAACCAAGGAGTTCTGCGAAGAGATGGGCATTCAGAGGAGATTTTCTTCGGTGGAACATCCGCAAACAAATGGACAAGCAGAGTCGGCGAACAAAGTCATCATGCGAGGTTTGAAGCGTCAACTCTCGGAGGCCAAGGGGGCGTGGTTAGATGAACTCCCAATTGTTATTTGGTCTTACAATACAACACAACACTCAACTACAGGGGAAACTCCGTTCAGAATGACTTACGGGGCGGACGCCATGCTCCCTGTAGAGATAGACAACAGTTCGTGGCGAACGACACCGAAGTTCGAGGCGAAAATTCCTCAAACATGGCGATAGAGCTGGACTTGTTGTCGGAGACGCACAATGAGGCCCGCCTCAGGGAAACCGCGATGAAGCAGCGAGGTACGGCCAAGTATGACACAAAGGTAAAACCAAGGGCGATGCAGGAAGGGGATTTGGTGCTCAAAAAGCGAACAGGAGTCACCGGAAACAAATTAAGCCCAATATGGGAGGGGCCCTACAGGATCTTAAAAGCTTTGGTAAAAGGAGCATATCACCTGGTAAGTTTGGATGGGAAACGGGTGCCTCGATCCTGGAACGCAGCGAGCCTGAAGTACTATTACAGCTGACAAGGCGAGAACGAGCTGGATCTGAGGCGAAGGAAGGCAGTGCGCCTCACGTAGGCTACGGATTTAAAAGCGAAATGGAGAAACATACTTTTGTACTTATCCCAAGAAGTTATTGGCCAAAAGCGCCAAAAAATGGTAAAAACAAAGACATGTTATTGTTCTCCATCTCGGGAGTTTGTTGGCTATTACGCCTGATTGAAAATACAAAAATTGTATCCAGCAATTTCAATCACAATGAATTGTGGCGAGAGCTCGGTGGGAAAAATTCCCTGAAGGTGGCAATCCCAACACGACCTTGATGTCTGGGGATTGCTCCGGAAAAGCCGACGCAGCTCGCCATCACTTGTCGACGATGTGTGCGGATAAGCTTCTTATCCCAGTAACCTCCCTGAAATATGGGCGAGCATTTTTCAACTTTGCTCGAAAGTCTCGGGTAAACCCATATGGCCATTGAGCACTGAGCAATTGTAAGTCCCCGCCTAATAGGGCTGGCGGGGCCACACCTAATCTTACGGGAAATATGTGTGTGAATGAAAGCCTCGGTTTGAAAACCGAGCGACGAGTCCTAGTTGAACCCAACACACCATCAATGTCGTCATACGTAATTCAGAAATAAAGAAATGATGAAGGACGCGAGAGAGGAAATCGAAAAGCGCTAAAACGTGCGAGAGAAATAATATAATAATGAAAACCGAAAACGGCTAGCTTAAACTAAGATACGAAGAGTAAAACAAAATAGTACTAACATTACAACAATCCAATATAAAAATAAGCAGTAAACATCGTTTTATCTATCTCTTTATTTTTTCTCCACAGCATCTCCAAGGTCAACATTGATGACTCCCGGTGGATCTTCGACACCCTCCAGTCCGGCGGGCGTAATCTTCTTAAAAACTCCCAAGGGACCAAGGTCGATGTTCGGATGGAGATGTTTGAGGCAGCGCCCTCCTCGCCGGGGACGATTGAAGAAACGAAAGGTGATTTCAGCTCGTCCAGTTTTTGTCTTTTCTCCCCGGTATGAGCAGAGGGAGGGGTTTTAACGCCCCCAGAGTGGAAAGCATTCAGCAGTTCGTCGGAAGAGAAATTCGTTTTCCTGAAAAGAAAAAGAGAAAGCAGCCGTTAGAGATAAAGGACATATAAAAAGAAGGGTGCGACAAAGGAATAAGAAAAAGGACCTAGTCGGGGAAGCAATTTGGATCCTGGGGGACATCAAGCAGTTCAATGCAACTAAAAAGTGGAAGTCGGGATAAGACCTCAACGGCGAAGTTTTCTTTGGGGGAAAAAGATATTTTTGGGAGGCTGGATAAGGATCTGGGGGACAATGTCCAGTAAAGAGGGAAAAGGGCTTTACCGTCCTTCTGTGTAAATAAGGAAGGGTAAGCAGGGTGGACGATGACCCTGAAGTACCAGCGAGCCAAGTAAGATTCCGGGCCCACTTGATAAGGGGCAAATCGTTCTCGTCCTGGCCGGGGCACCAGAGTGACCCAGCCGCGAGATCCTCGGGTTTGAGAATCTACTTCAAAAAAGAAGGAAAAAAGGGCAGCAGAGGGTGCTACGTCAACGCTATGGCAAAGAATCTCAAAACACCGCAGATAGGCCCAGGAGCGGGGATGGTGTAACACCCCGATTTCCAGGTGTCACTTAGTAACTTGAAAATAAAATAAAGCGGAAAATGCAGGTATTTTTTTTTCGTTTTATTTTAGAATAAAGAACATTTTAAACTAAAGACTCAACCCCAAAATGCGATAAACATAAACTAACGTACAATACTATTACAGTCCTGCTGTAACTAAAAGCATCGTCACGAGTATCCTCCAGTGACGGCAAGGTTTACAAGTTTTCAGAAAGCATAATTAGTTCGAAATATTATACAAGTGACAGAAGGGAATAGTCAGCCCCAGATGGCCTCCTCTAGACCTCTACAACCGACTACTCCATGAGATTCCCAACTACGGAGAACCACACGAAAGTAACGTGTCGGAGACCTACCCTGCCCCAAAATATGAATGACGAATCAGAGCTATTACAGTAACAACCAACTCAAAAGACTCTAACCACCCATATCCCACACTACTATCATCAACCCTCCCTTGATCAGGCATGAAGTATGGGTCCTCGTCGAAAGCTTCAGTAATAGTCATTTCGCTCCGGGTCTTTCCCGCACAACGAATCATCACGAACCGGCTGACGGACGCCTGGCAGCAGGCCGACCGCCCAAACATAAACATACAAACAAAGCCAAGGTGCTAGGGTCAACTTACAGAATACAATAGATATACAATCAACATGCGATAAAGGGGGTATATATATATGTTGTATATATATACATATAAGTTATGTATTGCCTACCCTAAGGTATATACATAGCATGTTATCGAATCTCTTACACAATTCAATCGTCAAACACATAACGATGTTTATCAACATCAAATCATCAGATCTCAACAACTATTGTTAGAGTGCACGATATGTCATGCAACGTCAATCATAATAAGATGCATTGTGTGCCAGTGCAGAATATGCTGACACAAACCCGAATAACGTCACTCTGCTTGGCGACGGGACAAATCAACGACGTCACTCTGCTTGGCGACGGGACAAACCAACGGTATTGCCACTTAAAGGCTGGGCACCTCGAGACGGTCGTAACACTGGCCTCGTGTTTAACCATTTCTGCTCGGGCTTCGCTTATCACCTTTTGCTATAGTCAAGACGATCCAACTCTACATGGTTCGACCATTTCTGCTTGCTATGCCGGACATCAACAGGAGCGATACAACTCTACACGGATGATCGTTTCTTCCTGTTGTGCCAGGTATAGTCAGGACCGATTCAACTCTACACGGCTGATCGTTGCTTCCTGCTATACCGAAGTACTCCACTTGGCACTTCATCGCGTATATGCATGTGTGCAACATGATTATCAAAACCACGACTCGTCCTCACCACATAAGTGTTTAGCTCAAACCCAAACTCAAAACAACCCAAGAGTTAGTGTCGGTCAATACAACACAATTCCCACAACAAAACCCAAAATCAAAGCCAGAGTCAGTGTCGGTCAATACAACACGACTCGGAGTTAGTGTCGGTCAATACAACACAACTCCACCAACAAGAATACACAAGGGTCTAGTGTCGGTCAATACAACACAGCCCAAACTACAAGAGCACTAAGTGTCGGCGGACTTCCGAAAAGTAAATACTATCGAGTGTACAGTCCAGAGTTCCGAAAGGAAACGCTGGTCGAAGGAAAAATAAAGAGAATCTTTAAATTTTCTAAGGATTCGAAATCTGACTTAAAACGTTGCTCTAAAGCGAAATTAGCCTATTCTGGACACGCTCGCCATAAGGCAGGTGTGCAGACGACTCACACTAATTCCTACGGCGACTCCGCAACATTCCTCAAGCAATTCCTGAACTTTCTTCTTCATTAATCTTTCTCAAATATCAAACTCCTGTCACGCTTACACTGATTCTACGCGTGAGTCGGAAATTAACTTGTTCTGAAAATCCAGGTCTGACAATACTCCCCTCCAAAAAGAAAGTTTCGTCCTCGAAACTCAGAGTTCTGCAAAAAGTCCGGGATACAATTCCTTGATCTTGTCTTCCAATCCCCATGTAGTATTGCCCGTGTCATTGTTCCTCATAACCTTTACTTAAGCAATCTGTTTTCCCCTTAACTGTTTCACTCTTCTATCCCCACTGCTAACTGTCGGCGTCTCAAAAGACAAAACATCATTCAACCTCATGTCGTCTGGCTCGATCACTTGCGTCGGATCTCTGCTTGAAATGATACCGGTTGGCACTCCGTGCAGTCGCACAATCTTAGCCACTTGCTCCTTTACTTTCGGTCGTCCGAAATTCTTCTTAAACTCGGTGCCTCTCTGTCATTTCAAAGTAAATACTCAACTTGTGTAAGACCCAAGATTTTAAGCTAAGGATCAGTGGAAGAGATTTCCATTTACGATTAGGGTTGATGTATTGTGAAAGGAAACCTGAACTAGAGTTTACCAAATGAAATAAATTTATGAAGGAGAAAGTTCAGGAAAAGTCAAAGGATTACATCATGATCGATAAAAGTTATAGTACGATCGTTATACGCTTAACCTAGGTCAGAAACCCTAGTATATAGCTAATTTTCATTTTTAGGCACGACGGAAGTTAATTCCAAAAAATCTTCAGAGAAATGTTAGAACTTCTCTTTTTCCATATATCACAATCGTTTCGAGGCGAAACTCTAGGATCTACGAACGTCCGATTCCAATCATCGGAAGTTTGCCGAAACCGAATCCCTGGTATTTCAAAACCCTAGAATTTCTCGACAATGAAGACTTTTTCTATTCAGAGCTTCAAATGAATATTCCACACGCGTACACCCATTTTTCTTGATGATTTCAATCTTTCTTCAGAAGGAAGTTTTCTATTCCGACATTCGATGCAAAAAGCAACTTATCGGGTAAAAGTTTTATACCGACTATGCATTAGTTGCCAAAAATACAAGGAGACCTCTTTATGGATTTGGAATTCTTTTGCCAAAACATATCTATTAATTCACGGAGAATGACGCCGGAAAAATCAGATTCGCGAAACTTTCATTTTCCCGCGATTTGCCATCGTCTATATATAGCAAGCAAGTGAGAAGAAATCACAAAACTCCACCATTTTCTACCCACCAAGGCCGCGAGTTTGAGAGGAGAGGAGGAGAAGAAGATTTTGTTCAATCCTTGCTTGATCGTCGATCAATCAGTTGCTGCTTCAAGGTTTCGAGGTATAGTCGCTAATCCTTACCTCCGATCGCTTTTTCCATAGCTTTTCTGTAGAGTTTTCTGAGCTGATAGTTTATGGGTTTTTGCAAAACTATCCTGAATCTTTCATTTCTGATTCTAAACCTCTTCTATATGTGCCCAAGATCACTTCTGCCGGATTAGATTTTCCGTTATGTCGTCGGAATTCCGCCGGAATCAATTTTAGCCTTAAATACCCATTTTTGGGGTTTTTGAAGTAAAGCTTCAATCTTTAGGCTGAAAACTATCGCCTTAGCTTAGTGCTAGTAGGATTAGTTGTCATATACGTCGTTGGTAACGTCCCTGCAAAATTTGGTTTTTGGGATTTCAGTTTTGAAATTTCTAAGTTAAAAATCATGACCAAAATACCCCTGCGACATTTTTCGATCCGATAATTTTTCCGAGTTCAGAATACCCTTAGTTACGGCTAATGATAGCATAGGAACCAAGTTTGATCGAAGAAAAATCGAGCCCCATAATTACCTAAAGTGGCCGAGCCCTATTAAGGGGGAGGAGGAAAATTTCCTTTTCCGAAAACTTGTCTTTCGCGCTAGATTATCGTACCTTAGAGTATAGATTACTTCGTGTAACCTTAGTAAGTATCGATAGCTTAGTTCTCGATAGATTCTGATAGTATTTCTGTGACTTTGTTTTAAAGGAACTTTTGAGGAATTTCCTGAGGAGCAACACTTTGCTTGTGAGGAAGAGTTAGAAGATAATCCTGGAGAATCTGCAGGTGAGGGCTTCTCACTGAATCTCTAGTTAATGCTTAGGGTCGATGTTTCGACATTGTTTACTGTTTATGCACTGGAATTGTGTGTGATTGGAAAATGTTTTCTGAGGCTTCGGCTGACAATGTAGATGATTCATCTACTGAATGTTTTTGAGATTGTCTTACATGCTATGTGCTATGTGGGTAATCTAGGATGTGTGGTGCATGCTTTATATGCTAAGTGCTAAGTGTTTATGATGCGATTTATTGATATATGACATGTTGATTGTGATAATTTAAATATGCTCTGTACTGGAATCTGAGATTCTGAATGGTGAGAATAGCGGGCAGGTCATGCCGATTTTATTTTGAGAGTTTTGAGAAAGTTTGATAGGACGAACGAGGTTCGGGCCTTAATTTTGTTTAGTGGATCGAGACATCCTCTGGAAGCGACTTGGGATTGGGAGATCCTGCAAATGTATAAGACTTGCGATAAGACGAAATGGAGTCTATTTTATAAAGAAAATTCATAAGACCTTAAATAACCTCAAAATCTTTAAGTAATGATAACAACCTCGAAGGAAGGCATTGGAAGTCAAGTCATAGTTTTGGAAAAAACGAGGAGTGTCGTCGGATCCAAGTGTTGAGAAAGTTGAGGGGCTTCGAGTATGTAGATGTTGTGGTGCTGTTGGAGCAGCGTTTGTTGTTGAGCAGTTTGTTAGCCATCCAAGGGATGAGCCGAGAAGCTTCACTGAGGCGTGAGACCTTGTGAATGCGTGATACTCCACTGAGGCGTGAGACCTTGTGGAAAGTATGGACCTTCACTGAGGCGTGAGACCTCGTGAACAGCATGAAGCTTCACTGAGGCGTGAGACCTTGTGAATGCGGGATACTCCACTGAGGCGTGAGACCTTGTGGAAAGCATGGAACTCCACTGAGGCGTGAGACCTTGTGAGAGCATGAAACTTCACTGAAGCGTGAGACTTCGTGAGAGTATTGATGACCCGAAGAGTCATCGTGAGTGGTTGCACTCATTTTATGATTATTGTATTTTGTCGCAGAATCGACTTTACCTTAGGGTAAGCTTTTAGAAACTTTAATCTACCTAGAACACGTGGCGACGTGTCGAGTGAGATCGGAGACGTTGGTTGACTAATCATCCTGCATTCATGCAACATTAATGGGGTATTAACACAGGACGTACTCTGGACCTCGTCGGATTCCAAAATGGTCATAAGACCCGGATTTCCGTGAAAGAGCGTTTGTAAACGTCTCTTGTAGCAGACCGAAATGGCAGACCTACGGGTTACGGCTGATCTGACTACCTTTGTGTGGTGTAAGAGGCACGCGGGCCGAAATGGCACCATCGTGGCTGGTGAAGGGCTGATCCGTTGATGTCCATCCGTTCCGGATTGCATATTGGTTGACTGGGTTAACCTGCATATCATTTCATGCAACATGCATACTGACATAGTTGATGAGTGTGTTTGATACTTGTTAGTTCTACTTGATGCATGTTAACTGTGATTTACAGTCGTTATATTCTTTGTGGAAATATGCAACCCTAGGATGTTATCCCTAGTTATAAGCCTAAGTGGCTATTATCTTATTTATATTTATTGGTGCTATTATTTACATAATTCTTTGGAGTTGACCCTCGCGTCTTCTGTGTGTGCTTTGGCGAACAAACGCCCTTTGTCAGATGTCTTTGGCGGGCTGATTCATGATGGTTCATCCTTCGGGAGGAACTAGGGTTGAGATGCGGGAACTGGAGCGTATCGCGGTAGCGAGAGGAGGACGGATGGTGTACATAGACTAGGTCGTTCTGGATTCAGATTCGGGCGACGATCATGCTAGCATGTAGGTTTTAGTGCTGGTGTGAGCTCCTCGAGATGGGATTAGTGTAGGAGTAGAGTCTTAGCTCTGAACATCATTTGTTTTCTTTGGGGACAGGGTAGTTTCCCACCTATAGCTTTTTGTGTGGTTCTTTACGAGAATCACAGAGAGTTGTTTGGACTTAGGAGGTCTTGCTTCAGGCCGATGGGCCAGCTTATTCTCAGTTTTGAGGGATGGTGTTGCGGACACTTGACCTTTCTTGTGGATTGTACCTTTTGCCTTCGGGCGTTACACTTTTCTTTCCGTCACTGGAGGTTTACTCGTGACGAGGTTACTACTACAGCGGGGGCTGTTTATATATTGTATATTAGTTCTGATTATTGTTATTGTTGGGTTTTATTTAATTCAGTCTTGTCTTAGTTATTATCGAAAAAAAAAATATTCACGTTTTTCCGCATTAAGTTTATTTTGGTTACTAAAGTGACGCCACCGAAATCGGGGTGTTACAACTTGTCCTCGTGATCTTCATCTACAGTCCAAAACTCCACTTGTCCGTTCGGTAACTCCTAGACAAATCATCCCCTTAGAAACCGCTAATCCATTAAAACACCTCCAACTTCGTAACTATCTTTACCCACACCAAGAAATCAAACTTCTACTTAGTCACTATTCGAATTAAAACTCAACCTATGTCCTTACTCCTTGTCCTTCACTAATCTTATCCCCCTTCAACATCAATTTATCAACAACTTATAAGATAATCCTCCTCTTAATATCTAACAATCCATTATTATAGTCTTATTCCTCAAAACTTCCCTCACTCAAACCTATTTACACTTACTGAAATCCCTAACACTTCGCACAAATCGAGACTTATCCTCTAGAAGATTAAATCATAACTATACCTCAAGGGATTTAACTAGCCATTTTATCATCCGATCCTTCAACATTCTGAGATTTAACCGTTATCGTAACCGCTAACACCACTAAATCTCTTATGTGTACATGAATCTCAGCTCACTAGGTCAACCTTAGCCCTAGAATTCTCATTCAACTTTAGTAAAATTCACTGGTTAACCGTAATATGCATCATCAAAATCCATAACGAAGTTCCATTCACTCTTAGACTCTACGAAACTTGTCCAAATATAACAACTTCAAGTATTCATCTTAATACTAACACTTTCCTTTTTGTAACTCAATCACCATCTCGTCAATCAACTTCTTAATCTCTCAATCAAATTCCGACAAACTTCGAGTCCTACGCACTTTAGACAAGAATTTATAGACTTAAAACCTAAACCTTCCCCAAGTTTGGTTCTCTAATGACCTTTAATCCTTCAATAGTTCTTAAATGAATATCCGTTTCTTAACACTATAGCTCCTTCACTTACCCAAACGACCTGATAAGTGTCGTCATGCTTCCACACTCACCACTTGATCCTGATATCCATAATCATAACTTATTATGCTAACATCATTCAAATCTTATCACATGTCATTATGTCCGCAACCTCATAATCAACATCAATCGATCACCAACTTATAACCAACCTTAACACTCTACACAACCCAGAATTCCTTTACTTCAAAATCACTCTTATATTATACCTCAATGGTCTTAACCCGAAACTCACCTTCAGGTCTTCAATCTTCTAAGATTCAACTCCTATTGTCACACCTACAACCATAAGATCTCCTACTCGTACGCGATTCTCGACTCTCAAGATCAATCTTAACTCTAAGATTTCAATCCAACTTAGTAAATCTCACTTAGTAATCTTAGCATATTTCTTTGGAATCCATATCAACAACCTCAAGTATTCAACTTATGCTAAAACTTTCTTTCTCCAACTTAATCATTAATTCAACACTTTTCAAGTGAAAATTCGTCTCTTAAGACTATAATGTCTCCACATATTAATCCAACGCTTAGCAAAACTTATTCCTCGAACTCGACTATAACAATCTAGTTCAGAGTTAATTCTTCTCACTCTTGCTATCATCAAGCTATCATCTAAAACCTGATTAAATCCAACTTATTTAGTCTTTAACAATTCCACTCAGTAATCACATAACCTATGACTTCATAACTTCCGAGAAACTACTTAATACTTTTCCAGCATTAAATCTCTTGACTTAGTCTACCTCTACTTGGAGTAATCACACGAACTAACCAATCAATGTCTATACGATACTCATCGACTTCCAAAGATTTAAATCTTAATCTTTCACAATCAAGTGCTTAACACGAACTTTCCTCCCAAATCCGACTAATCCTCAATCAATTTAAATTCATCTTACACATCCTTCTATCAAAGTCCATAACCAGCTGTGATTCCGAATATCACCCCCTCAATATTAGGTTGATCAGGCCCAATACATCGAAGGTGGAAATTTAGAAAAACCCACTGGAACAGTCAATGAGTTCCTATCCTCCAGTAGTCACAAATATCCTGATACTAAATCCTTTAATGATCCCGCTACGGAACTACACACCCTCAACATGACACGTATACTACCCATACGGAATCTCCCTAAGATTCGTTCTTCAGCTACTAGCTTCCTCATAATCGCATCGGTGGAAGACTACTTTCTAGACTTAGTGTGTTATTCTAAACCTCGTGTAACTTCTATAGTTAAAACACGAACAGCAGTCAAATAAATTCTTAGTAGGTGTAATAACTATAAGGTCAAAGCTAAGCGGTAAAAACAAGTTCAGGCGTGTTGCACACGCTACGGGGGTAACAAAGAGTATACTATACTAGAATGAGAAAGAATAGTTAGAAGGTTACCATCGTTCTTGCACTCTCCTCTGGTTAACCCTTCAGCTTCTTCATCGTCCATGATATAAACCCTTCCTTTAGTAGCAGGGCGCTTTCCCCTTACGGTGTTAACAAATGACTCAACCTTGGGTGTCTTGCAGTTGTTGGCCAGATGTCCTGGTGGATCACACTTGAAACACCTCGGCTTCCCCTTCGGGCATTTCGTGGAGTAGTGCCCAATCTCCCCGCATTTGAAACATGTTATCTCACGGCTCCCAGCTTGGCTTCCTACTCCTCCCGCAGCAGCAATCGTAGGCCTGTACGGTCCTGGGGTAAACCCTTCCCCCGTAGGACGTTGATAAGGCTTCTTCATCTGTAACTTTCCTTTTCCTTGATAGCTCCGGGGACTCGACCTCATTGGTCCCCCAATTCCAGCCCGGTCCATCCTCCTATTCTTCATCTGCTCCACCTCGGTGGCCTTCTCAATCAAAGCTTGAAACCTCACAATCCCCAACGGTCTCACTGAGTCCTCAATGTCAGCTCTCAGTCCCCTCACAAAGCGCTTGCACATATAGGGTTCATCAACCTGATCACAGAAAAATCGGAAGTGTTTGGCCAAAGATTCCAACTTAGCAGCATATTCCGGAATAGTCATGCTCCCTTGACGAAGAGTCAGAAACTGCGACTCACGCTCGTCACGAGCACTATCAGGAAAATACATCTCCAGAAAGGCGGCACGAAAAGAATTCTAGTTCACCTCAACCTGGTTTGCCTCCATCATCCCTCTGGCGCCCCTCCACCAGTACTCAGCATCGCCCAGGAGTAGATAAGTTGCCAGGCCCACCTTAGCCCCTTCACTAGTCTGTAGTACTTCGAAAATCTTCTCTATCTCTTGGATCCAGAGATCCGCCTCGTCCGGGTCAGTCCCACCCGTGAACTTGGGTGGATTCTGTCTTATGAAATTATTCAATCCCCTGTTCTGGTCCAGAGATGCTTCCCTCTGACGCAGGTGTAGCTCGCGTGCGTCCTCAGCAGCACGCCTCTGTGCATTGTCATTCGTTTGTACAGTCATCGCTTGGACCAAAGTGGCTACCATCTCAGCGAGTTGGTTCGCGTTCACCATGTTCTGTATTCGTTTAGCAAACAGTCAGTACCAATCATAAGATAGTATTATGCATGGCTATACAATATGATTAGGTAGCAACTTCAATCAATTAAAGCGAAAATCGCTTAGCAGACAGACAATCAAGGTTTTACTCTTTGCAGAGTCACACAACCTAGCACAGAAGACCTATTCCCCAAAGACTCCCAAAAGACTCGACAAGCTCTGATACCACAATGTAACACCCCGATTTCCAGGTGTCACTTAGTAACTTGAAAATAAAATAAAGCGGAAAATGCAGGTATTTTTTTTTCGTTTTCTTTTAGAATAAATAACATTTTAAACTAAAGACTCAACCCCAAAATGCGATAAACATAAACTAACATACAATACTATTACAGTCCTGCTGTAACTAAAAGCATCGTCACGAGTATCCTCCAGTGACGGCAAGGTTTACAAGTTTTCAGAAAGCATAATTAGTTCGAAATATTATACAAGTGACAGAAGGGAATAGTCAGCCCCAGATGGCCTCCTCTAGACCTCTACAACCGACTACTCCATGAGATTCCCAACTACGGAGAATCACACGAAAGTAACGTGTCGGAGACTTACTCTGCCCCAAAATATGAATGACGAATCAGAGCTATTACAGTAACAACCAACTCAAAAGACTCTAACCACCCATATCCCACACTACTATCATCGACCCTCCCTTGATCAGGCATGAAGTATGGGTCCTCATCGAAAGCTTCAGTAATAGTCATTTCGCTCCGGGTCTTTCCCGCACAACGAATCATCACGAACCGGCTGACGGACGCCTGGCAGCAGGCCGACCGCCCAAACACAAACATACAAACAAAGCCAAGGTGCTAGGGTCAACTTACAGAATACAATAGATATACAATCAACATGCGATAAAGGGGGTATATATATACATATAAGTTATGTATTGCCTACCCTAAGGTATATACATAGCATGTTATCGAATCTCTTACACAACTCAATCGTCAAACACATAACGATGTTAATCAACATCAAATCATCAGATCTCAACAACTATAGTTAGAGTGCACGATATGTCATGCAACGTCAATCATAATAAGATGCATTGTGTGCCAGTGCAGAATATGCTGACACAAACCCGAATAACGT
This sequence comes from Lotus japonicus, assembly GCF_012489685.1. NCBI lineage: Eukaryota > Viridiplantae > Streptophyta > Magnoliopsida > Fabales > Fabaceae > Lotus > Lotus japonicus. Next base: position 23,453,925 of record NC_080046.1, read on the forward strand.
CACTCTGCTTGGCGACGGGACAAATCAACGACGTTACTCTGCTTGGCGACGGGACAAACCAACGGTATTGCCACTTAAAGGCTGGGCACCTCGAGACGGTCGTAACACTGGCCTCGTGTTTAACCATTTCTGCTCGGGCATCGCTTATCACCTTTGGCTATAGTCAAGACGATCCAACTCTACATGGTTCGACCATTTCTGCTTGCTATGCCGGACATCAACAGGAGCGATACAACTCTACACGGATGATCGGTTCTTCCTGCTGTGCCAGGTATAGTCAGGACCGATTCAACTCTACACGGCTGATCGTTGCTTCCTGCTATACCGAAGTACTCCACTTGGCACTTCATTGCGTATATGCATGTGTGCAATATGATTATCAAAACCACGACTCGTCCTCACCACATAAGTGTTTAGCTCAAACCCAAACTCAAAACAACCCAAGAGTTAGTGTCGGTCAATACAACACAACTCCCACAACAAAACCCAAAATCAAAGCCAGAGTCAGTGTCGGTCAATACAACACGACTCGGAGTTAGTGTCGGTCAATACAACACAACTCCACCAACAAGAATACACAAGGGTCTAGTGTCGGTCAATACAACACAGCCCAAACTACAAGAGCACTAAGTGTCGGCGGACTTCCGAAAAGTAAATACTATCGTGCGTACAGTCCAGAGTTCCGAAATGAAACGCTGGTCGAAGGAAAAATAAAAAGAATCTTTAAATTTTCCAAGGATTCGAAATCTGACTTAAAACGTTGCTCTAAAGCGAAATTAGCCTATTTTGGACACGCTCGCCATAAGGCAGGTGTGCAGACGACTCGCACTAATTCCTACGGCGACTCCGCAACATTCCTCAAGCAATTCCTGAACTTTCTTCTTCATTAATCTTTCTCAAATATCAAACTCCTGTCACGCTTACACTGATTCTACGCGTGAGTCGGAAATTAACTTGTTCTGAAAATCCAGGTCTTACAGATGGAGTTGACAAGGAGAAACATTCATATTGCGCAACATTTGAGTAAGAAAGGGGGAGAAGGGAAGTTTAATGCTCAGATCAAGAAACAGGTATTCGTAAGCGAAGAAAAAATGGGAATATTTAGGGTCATTAAGCTCACGATGCTGCCCGGAGCGGTCTTGTCCCCGACATCTAGTGGTTCGGAGAAGGCCCTCTAATAATGGAGAATGGCAGAGCCCACCAACCTTGCGAGCAAGGTCAGAGATAGATTTGCTAGTTGACAGTTCTGATGGTTGATCATGAACTCCTTGATCAGGAGCTTCTGAAATAGGGGAGAGCAGAGTGGCGAAGGTCGTCAAGAGATGGGCTTTGATCTCCTCAATGGAAGACAGGGCCCCTGTTGAAGACATCAAAGAAAGTAAAGAGAGAAAGGGGAGAAGGAAAGGATGAAGACTAACTAGAAAGGGAACCGTGAGAAGAAGAGCAAGAGCCGGAGTAGGGATTCCTGAGATCAGGAAAGGAGACTGGAGCGAGAGTTGGGGGCAAATATGGGAGCAGTTAATAGAAGATGATGAATGATGTGAGGGAAGAGAACTCAGATGTTGGGTGTGATAAAGATTAGAAAATCGTGCTTCATCACGGTAAATCATCATGGTAAAGGTGGGCCCAAAAACAAAAGTCTGACGTGGGTTCCGGAGAGTAAGGGCAGCACATTAAGTGGAAAGCCATGACGGTTGAAGCTGGTTGGTTCAAATTTAAAATTGACAAGATGTTGACATAATTCGAAAAAGCATTTTAAAGGTGGCGGTGGAGATTCTGTGGATCTACTAATCCAAACATTGTTTCAAGGCGCGACGTGCGGAAATGATGCAACATGGGACAAAACGTCACGATTTGGGGCATGAGCATGGCTATGCCGAGTCAGGTGGACCAAAAGACGTCGCCACAAGCCTGCTTGTGGACTTGGGTCGCCCAGAAGAAGAGGACGCCGCTGGAGATCCAAAGTGTTGATTACAAAGGCTTATTTATCAGGCCATGCTGGCCATTGTTTTTCACTTCTAGATTTTAAGCTTTTAAGTTTTAGTCGGTGTCCTTAGGGATCTCGCCTTATTTCTTATTTAAAGACACAATTAGCTTTCATCCTTCGAGCTCGGTGTCTTTTGGACCTGTGGACTGGGCGAGACCCCAGGGTCCCTCACCCAGGGTACCTGGCCTTGGGCGGGGGACGCGCCATGACCTTGGGCCGCCCTTCCCGAGGCCCAACAGGCCCATTTGGATAAGATAAAGGCGCCAAAGCCCAACTCTACCTCTATAAATAGGAGGGAAATACCAATTGTAAGGGACTCTTAGCTCATTTGAATAATAATAGCATTGAAATTCAGTTATACTTTTTCTCTCTAAGCGGTTAGAGCTTCTCTCTCTAAGCATTCTCATCACCTTCCTCACACTTTGGGTACTACATTCCATCTCTATATTCTAGCACGGAACAAAAAAATAATTGATTTTATTTTAAGTGATTTTTTTGAAAAAGTAGATTTTCATTTAACTTTGTCTACAAATATAATAAGTGCTTTCAATTTTAGAAGTGATTTTAAACTGTTTAGATACATAAAATTTCAAATATCAATTAGGGGTATTTTTGAACTTGCAAAAGTTTTAAGAGAGTGTTCCGTTCCGTTCCCTTCCGTTCTACCATTTTCCAGGGAACCAAAGTGTCCCGTTCCTAGAGCCTTTTGTCACGTTCTGTTTCATCTTAAAAACATGACAAACACATAACGGAACCCATGTGTCCTGTTCTGTTCCCTTCCCACATGTCTACAAAACGCTACCTAAGAGTAAACAAATCTATGCGTCCGTTTCCCGAATTTATTATTTTTTTGTTCTTTAGCCACCGGTCTACACGGGGGGAAAGGTACCCCACGTGACTTATCTGGTTGGGATACGGTAGTGATGTCTCTAGTCACAAAGGTATTATTTTTTACCTCAGAGAGAATCGAACCCGGGCCAGAAATTTTGGTGAAATCCCCAATGAAATGCACATTCACCACTTGTGCTACCCTTGTTGTTTCCCGAATTTATTATGATATCTTTTAGGAACAAAATTGGAATAATATGTTCTACGGCTCTACGCGTCATGTTTTAAATAAATAAATAATCAAGGTTGTTATTGGCATTTCACCTTCATGGTGACAACCTATTTTTTTTATTGATGACAACCTTAATAACAAAACTATTTTGGTCAAACTATTAAAAATTATAGATTTAATTTCTATGCATTTACACTGTAAAGTATTGCATTCATTCACATCTTACAATTTTTTGTTTTAAATTTAGATTTAAATTTAATTATGACATGGAAAATGATGGATTTTAATTAGATAACTCGATAAAACTATTTTACACTATCAACGTATTGTAAATTAACTCAAAAAATCATATATAATACTTTCCTCTTGTGTAAGGTTCACATGAGTTTTCTTCTAAGAGGAACAAATGTTTTAATGATGACAAAACAATGTCGACTATGACGAAACGACAAAGAGCCAACTGAAGCAATCAATGCTAACTCAACAATGGTTATATTATGACATCGTCTACATGCACCGTCTATACATTGATGGTATTCTCAACTAAAGCACACAAGTAAAATTCAACAAGTGTTATAATCTGACATCGTCTATACAATCATAGTCTAATCCCTCTAGTCTAAGAGATCATTGCTTACAAATTGGACCATCCAAGAGTCTCATCGTCCCACAACCTCAATGATCCAAGAATGTCATCGTCTAATCTCTACTCTTATTCAAAGTAATTATATATTAAGATGAACCAAGGCTACAAAGATTGAAACAATTAGAAGACAAATGTATCGTTCGATGAAGCAACTAAAGCAAGACAATATGCTTGTTCACACGTGACTAGTTGAACACGACAAGAGTACAATATTCAAAATCAAAAGTACAGATATGTCACATCAATAGAAAGCTATGAAGCACGCCTATATGTCAAAAAGAGAATTGTCTTATCAGACACCTATCTTCAGCGGTCAAGAGGCTATCTAGGTTCAAAACTAGCCTGAACATGATCAGCGGGAAATAAGCAACAAAGTACATCTTACAGCTATCATGGACGATGAAGACATGCTGAAAGTATTTCTCTAATCACTAAAGTTTTCATTCATCTAATAAAAATCAGAATATCTGCTATCATAGTACTTGTGGTCAGAACGACTATCTTCTACTCTCTAACGTCTTCTACAACCTTCTCTGTGAGTCTTGCACCTTGTAGCTGTCATATGTTTAAGACTTAGTATAAATGGAATATGCAGAAAAGATAGGTGAAGATTGTTAAGAGAGATGTGGAAAGCAAAGTGATCCTCAAAGACAATGAGATTGAGTGAAAAAGAAAGAAAGTGCGAAAAATATGAAGTGAAAATGAGCTGAAGAGTCAAATATAGAAAAATAAAAAGAAGAAGAAGATCAAGAGAAATAAGAGAAAAGAGTTAGAATGCACGAATTGAGGGGGAGTATACTCAATTGATCATGGAGTGCACTACTGACATGAGTTCTCACAAGCTTCAACAGTTCATCAATACTTGAGACATGTAGCAAAAGGAAGTAACTCTCTAAATTTGAGTTCTGATTTTGCATGTCTTATATTCAAAAGACCTTGAGAGAGGGAGCAACGGTGAAGATGAAGAAAAGCAAGGTTGAGCTAAATCAATCACAACATCACTGCCTATGCTTTGTGAGAGTGAGAAGAAAAGAAAAAGGCTTAAATACAAAGATACATATTCTAAGCCTAGAGTGAAAAAGTGAAGAATGATCTTGATCATGAGTCTCCATCATCTACCTAGAAATGTGATCAAGTCATTTGAAGTGAGTATTGAGAGCACTTTGATCTAATAAACTTTATCCTATACAACAAGAGATAAATTGTTCTAAGTTACATTTGTATGCATCTCTAAAGTCTGTATGAAAAGCACCCCAAATGCAAATTTGTAAATCATTATGCCTGAAGAGGCATAGAGAAAGAATACTTGTAAGTTTCAGGAGAGGCATGAGAAATAATACTTAGTTATACCCAGAGAGACATGGTAAAGAATACTCGGTTATGTTTGGTGAGGCATAGACAAAAAATACTCGGTTATGCCTGGAGAGTCATGGACAAGAATACTCGGTTGTGCTTGGAGAGGCACGAGAAAAAAAAAACTTGTTTATGCTTAAAGAGGCATGGAAAAAGAATATATACTTGTTTATTCCTAAAGAGGCATGAGAAAAAGAATACTTGTAAGGAGAAGTTCTTTATACTTAATAATGTAAACCTCCAATATTGGGTGAACGAGAAAAAATGATGTGTGTCCATTGTCTGCAGCCTTCTACTTTCCTCTATCGTCTACACATCACGTCTCGAGACGAAACACTCATTTGAATATTTCATTACAACGTCCAGAAGAATCTAATCAATCGCGATCAAATTCCATAAACATAATCCAACCTCCTTGTTGTGTCCCTGTGGTTTCACTCATCTTGCATGTTACTTTTTTTTCTCAAACTATTTCATATTATTGACTAGCTCCACCCATTTTATTTTTTAAAAAAAAGGGGACTAAAACCCACATTCAACTAGGTCTAGTACAATTGATAGATAGTTGATTTTTTCAGCATTTAGGTTTATAGTTTGACCCATGAGCGATGTGTATGGAGAGATATTTGTTGAAAGAAAACCACCCACTTAATTTGATCTCAAAGCATCGAGAGGATTAATCTCATGACAGTCATACATGAAATACGGAAAATAATGTTTTTGTTAAACATCCTCAAAAAATGACATGTTTTGTTTTTAGTCTTACCTTCACATTTTTCATGCAATCTAAGTGGAATAAACACAATTAATGTAAGGGTGTAAATGAATAAATACAATAACCATTTAACCAATCCATGCGTAATTCCGTGTCGGTTAGATGAAAAATGTGACAATAAGGACTAAAAGAAAAATGTTTAATTATGAGAGGATTTTAAACAAAATTTTTTTTTTTTCAGGAATAAAAAACAAAAATAATGTATTTAGTCGGAGTGGCAGTAGACGTCGAGGCTGTGTGTGTTTTATGTGGGTTGGAGGTGGAATCGGTGACACACTTACTGGTTACATTCACTTTTGCTTTGAAGGTGTGGAACAGGATTATGAGGCGCGAAGGGCTGTCGTGGTGTGCTCCGGGCTCAATTTTAGTGTTACTGCAAGAGTGGGATTCGTTGCGGTTGGGCACGACGTGGGAACTGTGGAGGCTGGTACCTTATGCCATGGGTTGATCTATATGGCTGGCACGGAACGGGGTCATTTTTAAGGGTGAGGAAGTTTCTAGAACAGGTGTGTGGGATATTCATTTAACTAGGATTTATTGGTGGATCAAGGCACAGAAGATAGATTGTCCCTATGGTTTAGTTGATTTCATGCAGCAATTTAGCAATGTAAGAATGACTCAACGAACGCAAAGTAGACGGTGGGGAGAATGGTGTTGCCCGTCGGAGGGGGTTCTGAAGTGTAATGTGGATGGAGCAGCTCGGGGCTCGTCGGGCATAGGAGGTATTGGGGGGGTTGTTCGAGACTATAAGGGAGAGATCAGAGGTTTTTTCTCCATAGCTGTACGGACGATGTTTGCGTACGAAGCAGAGGTAAGGGCTATACGTTCAATGCTTGAGTTGCAAAGAATTTGGTTTGCGTAAGATAATTGTGGAGAGTGACTCTAGGCTTGCAGTTGACTGGGCAACCAAGGATCGTTTAGACCATGGAAATTGTTGAATGACTTACATACAATTGACTTGCTGAAGGTAGACATGGAGTGCCTGCATATAGGACATGTCTATTAGGAGATTAATGTTCAAGCTGATTTCTTGGCTAAATCGGGATGCGATCGGGAAGTTGCGTTGTGGGTGTTTTGTCCATCATAATCGCCACCTATATTAAATGTTTTGCGGGCTTATGAAGGAAAACGTTTAAGTTGAAGGAGTAGCGGGGCATGTTGAGGTTCCTGATTATGGAGTTCGTGGAGGGAGAGTAAGACTTATGAGTTTCCTATGTTGTTGTTGGTCGATCCGCAAGTGTACGGAATTCACCCGGTTTTAAATTATCGAACCACAGGGAATTGGAATGTGAATTCAGTTTAAGAGTCAAGTTCAAGGTTAAAAAGCGAGTAAAATTCAGTATTAAAGGTTGATTGATTGTTGTGATACTTAATTAGAAAGCTAACAAAGATAAGTGTGTGATAATCAATGGTGAGAATGCCTTGGGTTCTTGCTTGACTAATTCAGTTCTAATCAACCTATTCTATCCACAAAACTCCGAGTCTCTCCTTGATGTTCTAGCCTAATCAATCATCTATCGATGCCTCGCATAGACAATCCTCTCAAGCCAAAAGATAGGCACAATTCCTTGATAACCTAAACATTTGCTAAAGGCATTAAGCATGCAATTCAGGCCAACAAACCCCAACCCTTCCTCTATTCCTAGTTGTAAGATCAAGTTTTGATCTAGTAGTACAACTCTATGTTTTGATGATTACAAGTTACCCTTTTGATATGAACAATTGTGGTACTCTAACGTGTTTTTCTGAGTGTGCTATTTGCAGGCTCTGACCTCAACTCAATCTCACACAAATCAGAAGCACTGTGTATAAAGAGCAACCCAAGCAACGCTTTCGCATTCACCATGTTCAGTATGAACAGTGGAAAAGCTTCAGAAGTTCTGAAGTTATACAAACTCTGATGTGGACTCAGTCACTAGAAGTTCTGAAGATCCAGAAAGTCTGATAACCAAGAAACACTGAAGGCTCAGATGTTCTGATGGTGTAGAAGACTCTGAAGATCCAGAAGCTGATTAGTGAAGTTCTGATGTCCAGAAGCAAGATACTCTGAAGACCATGTTCTTCCCTCTGAGTTCAGAATCAGAAGAAACAATGGTCAGAGGATCTGGGCTTTCCCTCTGACTCTGATCAACCGGCTTCACAAGTTCCAATATGAAGCATTCCCCTGATCAGAAGTCTCCTAGGTTTAAAGGTCGCGTCGCTATCCAAGTACAAAAGCAACTGTACCTTCCTGACGACCTACCTAACAGTCTCAGACACAGCAGAAGCTGGATTTTCCAGAACTGCCCTCCAACGGTAGCATTTCCCATGCAACGCTCAACCCTAATCCTTGGAGTATATAAGAGGCTGAAGACTGAAAGAAACGGCTAGAAGCATACACATAGGCGCAAGACAAACTTAAATTCTTCTAAGTTTTCTTTCATCTGAAATTCATTGAGTTTACTATTAGCTTTTTAGAAGCAAATCTCTTGTAAACAATTCTTTGATAAACAATTTGTTTAGTTCCTTTAGGAGATCAAGGCTGATCGGATCCTAGAGAAGACTAAGAGAGTGAATCTTAGTGTGAGCTAAGTCAGTGTAATTGTTAGTCACTTGTAGGTTTCAAGTGCAGTTGTAACTCTTACCTGATTAGTGGATTGCCTTCATTCTAAGAAGGAAGAAATCACCTTAACGGGTGGACTGGAGTAGCTTGAGTGATTTATCAAGTGAACCAGGATAAAATCCTTGTGTGCTTCTCTATCTCTTATCTTTAGCACTTAAGTTCTCGAAAGATTTGTCAAAATCTTTAAGGTGGGAGTTTTATACTGAAAACGTTATTCAAACCCCCCCTTTCTACCGTTTTTCATACCTTCAATTGGTATCAGAGCGCAAGTTCTGATTACCACACCTAACAGTGTTCAGTGATCCGGGCCGGTGTGAAAAACAATGGCTGCCACCACCAGTGAAACTCAAAGAGATGGTTACAATGCAAAGCCTCCTATGTTCGACGGTCAAAGGTTCGAATATTGGAAAGATAGACTGGAAAGTTTCTTTCTGGGTTTCGATGCAGATCTCTGGGATATTATTGTGGATGGCTACGAGCGTCCAGTTGATGCAGATGGCAAGAAGATCCCAAGGTCAGAGATGACTGCAGATCAAAAGAAGCTGTACTCACAACATCACAAAGCAAGAGCAATTCTTCTAAGTGCTATTTCCTATGAAGAGTACCAGAAGATTACAGATCGTGAGTTTACGAAAGGCATTTTCGAATCTCTGAAGATGTCTCATGAAGGAAACAAGAAAGTTAAAGAATCAAAGGCATTGTCTTTGATCCAAAAGTATGAATCCTTCATCATGGAGCCAAATGAGTCCATTGAAGAAATGTTCTCCAGATTTCAGCTGCTTGTAGCTGGCATACGACCTCTCAACAAGAGCTACACAACAAAAGATCATGTCATAAGGGTCATCAGGTGTCTTCCTGAAAGTTGGATGCCTTTAGTGACTTCAATAGAGCTCACGAGAGACGTTGAGAATATGAGTTTAGAATAACTCATCAGCATTTTGAAATGCCATGAGCTGAAGCGCTCAGAGATGCAAGATCTGAGGAAAAAGTCCATAGCCTTGAAATCTAAATCTGAAAAGGCTAAGGTTGAGAAGTCAAAAGCTCTTCAAGCTGAAGAAGCATTAGAAGATTCTGATGAAGATGAGCTGACTCTGATCTCCAAGAGACTCAATCGCATCTGGAAGCACAGGCAGAGCAAATACAAAGGCTCTGGAAAGGCAAAAGGAAAGTCTGAATCCTCAGGTCAGAAGAAGTCCTCACTTAAGGAAGTCACATGCTTTGAGTGCAAAGAATCAGGGCACTACAAAAGTGACTGTCCAAGATTGAAGAAGGACAAGAAGCCAAAGAAGCACTTCAAGACAAAGAAGAGTTTGATGGTGACATTTGATGAATCAGAGTCAGAGGATGTTGACTCTGATGGTGAAGTCCAAGGACTCATGGCCATTGTCAAAGACAAGGAAGCAAAGTCAAAGGGAGCTGTTGACTCTGACTCAGAATCAGAAGGAGATCCTAACTCAGATGATGAAAATGAGGTATTCGCTTCTTTCTCTACCTCTGAACTGAAACATGCTTTGTCTGATATCATGGATAAGTATAACTCTTTATTGTCTAAGCATAAGAAGCTGAAAAAGAACTTATCTGATGTTTCCAAGACTCCTTCTGAACATGAGAAAATTATTTCTGATCTGAAAAATGATAATTATGCCTTGATCAATTCTAACTCTGTGCTTAAGAACCAAATTGCTAAGTTAGAAGAAATTGTTGCCTGTGATGCCTCTGATTGTAGAAATGAATCTAAGTATGAAAAGTCTTTTCAAAGATTCCTAGCTAAAAGTGTGGATAGAAGCTTAATGGCTTCAATGATCTATGGCGTAAGCAGAAATGGAATGCATGGCATTGGCTATTCTAAACCAATTAGAAATGAGCCCTCTGTGTCTAAAGCTAAATCCTTGTATGAATGCTTTGTTCCCTCTGGTACCATATTGCCTGATCCTGTACCTGCTAAAGTTGCTAAAAACCCTCTTAAAAAGGGATCCTTCTCTATGACTAAATATCATGCAAATATTCCTTTAAAATATCATGTTGAGACACCCAAGGTGATCAGAACCTCTGGGGTAACTAACAAGAAAGGACCCAGAAAGTGGGTACCTAAGGACAAGATTATCTATGTTGCAGATATCCTTGATAGCTCCACTGAAACACCAATCATGGTATCTGGACAGTGGATGCTCGCGTCACATGACGGGAGAAAGGCGTATGTTCCGAGAGCTGAAACTTAAGCCTGGAGGCGAAGTTGGCTTTGGAGGAAATGAAAAGGGTAAAATTGTTGGTACTGGTACTATTTGTGTAGATAGTAGTCCATGCATTGATAATGTGTTATTGGTAGACGGCTTAACACATAACTTATTGTCTATAAGTCAATTAGCTGACAAGGGTTATGATGTTATATTCAATCAAAAGTCCTGCCGGGCTGTAAGTCAAATCGATGGCTCTGTTCTGTTTAACAGCAAGAGGAAGAACAACATTTATAAGATCAGATTATCTGAGTTGGAGGCTCAGAATGTGAAGTGCCTTCTGTCTGTTAATGAAGAGCAGTGGGTATGGCATAGACGGTTAGGGCATGCCAGTATGAGAAAGATTTCTCAGCTGAGCAAGCTAAACCTTGTCAGGGGCTTACCCAATCTGAAGTTCGCTTCAGACGCTCTTTGTGAAGCATGTCAGAAAGGCAAATTCACAAAAGTCCCTTTCAAGGCAAAGAATGTTGTCTCAACCTCAAGGCCGTTAGAACTTCTGCATATCGACCTTTTTGGACCAGTGAAAACTGAGTCTATAGGTGGCAAGAGATATGGGATGGTTATCGTTGATGACTATAGCCGCTGGACATGGGTAAAGTTTCTAACCCGCAAGGATGAGTCTCATGCTGTGTTCTCTACCTTCATTGCTCAAGTGCAAAACGAGAAGGCTTGTAGGATTGTGCGTGTCAGAAGTGACCATGGTGGAGAGTTTGAGAATGACAAGTTTGAGAGTCTGTTTGATTCCTATGGAATTGCACATGATTTCTCTTGTCCCAGAACTCCTCAACAAAATGGTGTTGTTGAGAGGAAGAACAGAACTCTTCAGGAGATGGCTAGAACCATGCTCCAAGAAACTGGCATGGCTAAGCACTTTTGGGCAGAGGCAGTAAATACAGCATGTTACATTCAGAACAGAATCTCTGTGAGACCAATTCTGAATAAGACTCCTTATGAATTGTGGAAGAACATAAAACCCAACATTTCTTATTTTCATCCTTTTGGCTGTGTTTGTTATGTTCTCAATACTAAGGATAAATTGCATAAATTTGATGCTAAGTCTTCTAAGTGTCTATTACTCGGTTATTCTGATAGATCTAAAGGTTTTAGATTTTATAATACTGATGCTAAGACTATTGAAGAATCTATTCATGTTAGATTTGACGATAAGCTTGACTCCGACCAGTCAAAGCTAGTTGAAAAGTTTGCAGATTTAAGCATTAATGTTTCTGACAAAGGCAAAGCTCCAGAGGAAGCTGAGCCAGAGGAAGATGAACCAGAGGAAGAAGCTGGTCCCTCTAACTCACAAACTCTGAAGAAGAGCAGAATCACTGCAGCTCACCCTAAGGAATTGATTCTGGGCAACAAAGACGAACCAGTCAGAACCAGATCTGCCTTCAGACCCTCTGAAGAGACCTTGCTCAGTCTGAAAGGATTGGTGTCCTTAATTGAACCCAAGTCCATAGATGAAGCTCTTCAGGACAAGAATTGGATTCTGGCCATGGAAGAAGAATTGAATCAATTTTCCAAGAACGATGTTTGGAGCTTAGTGAAGAAGCCCGAGAGTGTCCATGTTATTGGAACGAAATGGGTATTCAGAAACAAGCTGAATGAGAAAGGAGATGTAGTCAGAAACAAGGCAAGGCTAGTTGCTCAAGGCTACAGCCAGCAGGAAGGAATAGACTACACTGAAACATTTGCTCCAGTAGCAAGACTGGAGGCAATCGGACTGTTGATCTCTTTCTCAGTAAATCACAACATAGTTCTACATCAGATGGACGTGAAGAGTGCCTTCCTAAATGGTTATATCTCAGAGGAAGTCTATGTTCATCAACCCCCAGGTTTTGAAGATGAGAAGAAACCAGACCATGTGTTCAAATTGAAGAAATCACTCTACGGTCTGAAGCAAGCTCCCAGAGCATGGTATGAGAGACTTAGCTCATTCCTTCTGGAGAATGAGTTTGTAAGGGGTAAAGTAGATACAACTCTTTTTTGCAAGACTTATAAAGATGATATCTTAATTGTGCAAATTTATGTTGATGATTTATATTTGGTTCTGCTAATCAATCTCTATGCAAAGAATTTTCTGAGATTATGCAGGCTGAATTTGAGATGAGTATGATGGGAGAATTAAAGTACTTTCTGGGAATACAAGTTGATCAAACACCAGAAGGAACATATATCCATCAGAGCAAGTACACTAAAGAACTTCTGAAGAAGTTCAATATGCTGGAATCTACAGTGGCCAAGACTCCAATGCATCCTACATGCATTCTGGAGAAAGAAGATAAAAGTGGTAAAGTATGTCAGAAGCTCTATCGTGGCATGATAGGTTCACTTCTATACTTAACTGCATCTAGGCCAGACATACTATTTAGTGTTCATTTATGTGCTCGTTTCCAATCAGATCCAAGGGAAACCCACTTAACTGCTGTTAAGAGGATCCTAAGGTATCTGAAAGGCACCACTAATCTTGGCTTGATGTATAAGAAAACATCAGAGTATAAGCTTTCAGGTTACTGTGATGCTGATTATGCTGGAGATAGAACAGAGAGAAAAAGTACTTCTGGAAATTGTCAATTTCTGGGAAGCAATCTAGTCTCATGGGCAAGCAAGAGGCAATCAACCATTGCACTATCAACTGCAGAGGCAGAATATATCTCAGCAGCAATATGCAGCACTCAGATGCTCTGGATGAAACATCAGCTGGAGGATTATCAGATCCTTGAGAGCAATATCCCAATCTATTGTGATAACACTGCTGCAATCTCATTGAGTAAGAATCCTATCTTGCATTCAAGGGCAAAGCACATTGAGGTAAAGTATCACTTTATTAGAGATTATGTACAGAAGGGCGTATTTCTTCTGAAGTTTGTTGATACTGACCATCAATGGGCAGATATCTTTACAAAGCCCTTAGCAGAGGATAGATTTAATTTTATTCTGAAAAATCTAAACATGGACTTTTGTCCAGAGTGAAGATGGATCAGAACCTCTAACTATGATACTTCTTGATCAGAAGATGTCTAGTCCAGAAGGTAACTCAATCAGAGTGTGTGTACCCACTGGTACTGACTCTGAAGCTGAGACAACAACACGTGTGTCAGTATTTCTGATGCATAGTTCCTTGTGCCCGTGTGACAGTCTGTTATGATTGCGTGTAGATATGCTTCTCTCCTGTGTGTGATTTGTGTATTTTACTGTTACTATCTATCTTTAATTTTCAACCGTTGATCTTAAAGTGCTTTTTGAATCAACAACGGTTATTTGCCAAAACCCACTATACACACACGATCTCTTTCACTTCCGGTTTTTACTCTCGATCTCTCTGCTTTTTCGAAACCGCTTATCCTCGTTTTCTCTCTCGATCTCTCTTCATCTTTCAACCTTCATCTTCTACCTCAAACCTTCAACCGCTTCAAAAATGGTGAGTCAAACTAGAAGAACTACTGCAGATGCAACCCAGTTCCCTCACATGGTAGTTGGTCTAGCAACGGGTCAAAGGGGCCCTGAGAATCCGACACAAGATCAAGGTCAAGCTCAAGATTAGATTGTTCCAATTGCAGAACGGGGCTGTGCCGTTCACTGCGTATATCCTCCTGAGGAACTCCAAGTCCTGGCAGAATGGAGATTCAACCTCGACAACCTGGCTACAAATGGGTATGATCTTCGTCCTAAAGTCCAAGTTCAAGGTTGGGGAAATTACTTCAACAGACTTCGAGGACCGGTGTATGATAAACTGGTTAAGGAATTCTGGAAGCACGCCGACTGCGATGATACTCAGGTGGTATCTCACATTCTTGGAAGAAAGATCATCATCACAGAGAAGTCTTTCGTGAATTTGCTGGGTGCAGACACTGCTTTTGGGTATCGTTTCCAACTCACTGAATCGAAGCTGAAACCCAGCACCAAGGATACAATCAACCAGGCCCTGTACACCAATTACAAACCGGGCAAGACGAATTACAAGGTGATGGACCTTCATCCCAAGCTCAGGATCTGGCACAAAATTTTGCTCCACTGCATAAACCAGAGACCAAAGGGCAGTTCTCCAGACTACATCAACTTCAACCAGAAGGTTATGTTGTTCTTCATCCAAGACCAGAAGAAGATCTGCCTTCCCTACTTCCTGTTCTCCTACTTGAAGGAATGTATCCGAAAGTCTCGTACCACTGCCTCCATCAAGTCAGCAATCAAGTATATCCCCTTTGGGAGACTGCTCTCAGATTTTTTCATTGAAAGCAACCTGGTGCAAGATCTGTTCAATGCTGGATGTGTAGAGGATCTGACCACCATTGTCAGTGATGTCTTCACTGCAAATTCTCTGAAGAAGATGGGTTTGGTCCAGAAGAAAATCGCCCCTGCTCATGAAGACACATCTTCTGAGATCAGAAGTAGAAGGATGCCTCTGAATGACTACCCTCTGTGGACACAGGCAGACAATCCTGACGCCATTCGGTGCTATGTTGAAGACCTAAGGGCTCAAGGATTCGAAATTGATCTCGATGACTTCTTCAGCAGACTGCCGCCAGCTCTAGAGTTTCCTTCTCCTCCAAGGAAGAAAGCTCAGAGGAAGATGATCCTAGAAGAATCTTCTGAGGAATCAGATGTTCCTCTGATCAAAAAGAAGAAGAGAAAGCCTGATGATGGTGATGATAGTGATAATGAGGATGGTCCTCCTAAGAAGAAGAAGAAGCAGGTCAGAATTGTGGTGAAGCCTACTCGGGTGGAACCAGCTGCTGAAGTGCTCAGAAGGACTGAACCTCCTGCCAGAGTGACTAGATCATCAGCACATTCAAGTAAGTCTGCACTTGCTTCTGATGATGATTTGAATTTATTTGATGCACTCCCTATATCTGCCATGCTCAAACACTCCTCAAATCCCCTCACTCCTATTCCTGAATCCCAACCAGCTGCACAAACCACCTCTCCACCACATTCCCCAAGATCTTCATTCTTTCAACCTTCCCCTACTGAAGCACCTCTCTGGAATTTGCTTCAGAACCAACCCTCTAGGTCAGAAGAACCTACCTCTCCCATTACCATTCAGTACAACCCATTATCTTCTGAACCCATCATTCATGCACAACCAGAGCCTACCCACACAGAACCTGAACCCAGAACCTCTGATCACTCTGTCCCAAGAGCATCAGAACGTCTGGCTCTCAAACCCACGGATACAGACTCTTCCACAGCCTTTACACCTGTATCCTTCCCAACCAATGTTGCTGACTCTTCTCCCTCCAATAACTCTGAATCTATTAGAAAATTCATGGAGGTCAGAAAAGAAAAGGTGTCTACCTTAGAAGAGTATTACCTCACTTGTCCAAGCCCTAGGAGATATCCTGGCCCTAGACCTGAACGTCTAGTTGACCCAGATGAACCTATCTTGGCCAATCCTTTACAAGAGGCAGACCCTTTGGCTCAACAAGCTCACCCTGCCCCAGACCAACAAGAGCCTATTCAACCAGAACCTGAACCCGAACAATCAGTGTCTAACCAATCCTCGGTTAGATCACCCCATCCTCTGGTTGAAACTTCAGAACCTCACCTTGGAACCTCTGAACCCAATGCTCAAACGTTTAACATTGGCTCTCCACAAGGTGCCTCTGAAGCTCACAGCAGCAATCACCCAGCCTCTCCTGAAACCAACCTCTCCATAATTCCTTACACTCACCTCCGACCCACATCTCTCTCTGAGTGCATCAATACTTTCTATCATGAAGCTTCTTTGATGCTACGCAATGTGCACGGTCAGACTGACCTCAGTGAGAACGTGAACGTGTGGCTGATGAGTGGAACAATCTGGGCACTTGGCTAGTGGCTCAAGTTCCAATTATGATGCAGCTCCTGCATGCAGAGGGAAGTCAAAGCATTGAGGCTGCAAAGCAAAGGTTTGCTCGAAGGGTGGCTCTTCATGAACAAGGACAGAGACATAAGCTTCTTGAAGCTATTGAAGAAGCCAAGAGAAAGAAAGCTCAAGCAGAAGAAGCTGCACGTCAAGCAGCAGCTCAAGCTGAACAAGCCCGATTAGAGGCAGAACGACTTGAGGCTGAGGCTGAAGCTCTTAGATGCCAAGCACTTGCACCAGTAGTGTTTACCCCTGCTGCTTCTGCTTCCATTCCAGATCCTCAAGCTGCTCAGAATGTTCCTTCCGGTTCTACTCAGTCAAGCTCATCCAGACTCGACATCATGGAACAGCGTCTTGACACTCATGAATCCATGCTCATTGAGATGAAGCACATGATGATGGAACTTCTGCGTCGAACGGATAAACCTTAGTTTTAGAATCTCTTCGTTTTTCTTTTTCTTTAACGTTGTTTTATTTTTGTTAAACTCTGTTTCTTTTTATTTACTTATTCTACTTTGTTCGTTTGTGATTATATATGCATATCTATATATATTTGTGTCACATATGTTTGCAAAAATCTTTTTATTCATCATATCTTTGTGTTTACATCATACATTCCTTTCCTAAAAGTCTAGAATGGAGGATCTCTCCTCATTCTTCTGCACTCCTGGCGCTGCTCTGACCTATCCTTCTCCAGACGCTCCAGTGCATACTGATGTTGTTGAGCCTGTTCTTTAGCTCATCCCTCTCCAGAATCTCTTCTGCAGTCTTGAGCTTCTCTTCCAAACTCTCTTTTTCTTCCAGCAGCTTGAGTTCAAGTCGGCTGAGTTCTTGCACCTCCTCCACGAAGGCAAGAAATTCCCTCAGGTCTCTCTTCAACTCTGGACGCAGGTCCTCTTCCAGCAGTGTCCGTGTCAGCTCCGCGATGGTCGTTGTACCCTCTGGATGCCTGATGTTCAGGAACAAGTCCTCCTCAAAGGCCTTCTTCCTCAGCTCTTCTAGTGCTACGATGTATGATGCCATTTTTTTTACTGAAAATTGTTCGAGGTGTGAAGCTTACCTTTCTCTCCAACACTTTATATAGGCTTCACTTTCTCTCTGAAAGTTAATGCTCCTACAGTTTCTCGAGGTTAAGTTCTTGGTAACTGACCCCTCTCTTTACTCCCTTGACCGGTGGTAAACGTTCTTCTCTTGCATTAACTCTTCTATTCATTTCGCCTAACTCTGATTCTTGCATCGTTTTCATTGTCTTTAAACTTAGACCTTCTCTAAGGGGGAGTACCTTGTACTTCAAGCTAAGTTTTTCACACCCCAAGCTTTTTGCTTATGACAAAAAGGGGGAGTAAACCCAGTTTTTGAGGTGTAAGATGTGTTAGTGTGATTTATTTTTCTTTTGGAGAATTTAAGAGTTCCACCTTCATGACCATAGATGTGTCACTGGGCAAAAACAAGGAATACATTTCACTTCTTCTGAAGTGATTCTAAGTTGACTCTGATACCTAAGACTCTGATACCTTGTCCGTGACTCTGATTACTTATGCGCTCTGATTACTCGATTTTCATCTATGTCATAAGTTTTTCACTCTGAACTCTTATATCATTTAGCTCAGAATCTAGACTTTACTAACGTTTTCATCAAGTATTAGATTCAGGGGGAGCTAAGCTCAGAATCAAGCAGTAACTTGAATTCAGAATGAGCAAGATAAACTATTCACATCAGGATAAGTCTTATTCTATATCTCTAAACTCTGAGTGAATTTAGTTTAATGTTTAAGAATTGTTCATCAAAAATCTAAGTTTTGTCATCATCAAAAAGGAGGAGATTGTAAGATCAAGTTTTGATCTAGTAGTACAACTCTATGTTTTGATGATTACAAGTTACCCTTTTGATATGAACAATTGTGGTACTCTAACGTGTTTTTCTGAGTGTGCTATTTGCAGGCTCTGACCTCAACTCAATCTCACACAAATCAGAAGCACTGTGTATAAAGAGCAACCCAAGCAACGCTTTCGCATTCACCATGTTCAGTATGAACAGTGGAAAAGCTTCAGAAGTTCTGAAGTTATACAAACTCTGATGTGGACTCAGTCACTAGAAGTTCTGAAGATCCAGAAAGTCTGATAACCAAGAAACACTGAAGGCTCAGATGTTCTGATGGTGTAGAAGACTCTGAAGATCCAGAAGCTGATTAGTGAAGTTCTGATGTCCAGAAGCAAGATACTCTGAAGACCATGTTCTTCCCTCTGAGTTCAGAATCAGAAGAAACAATGGTCAGAGGATCTGGGCTTTCCCTCTGACTCTGATCAACCGGCTTCACAAGTTCCAATATGAAGCATTCCCCTGATCAGAAGTCTCCTAGGTTTAAAGGTCGCGTCGCTATCCAAGTACAAAAGCAACTGTACCTTCCTGACGACCTACCTAACAGTCTCAGACACAGCAGAAGCTGGATTTTCCAGAACTGCCCTCCAACGGTAGCATTTCCCATGCAACGCTCAACCCTAATCCTTGGAGTATATAAGAGGCTGAAGACTGAAAGAAACGGCTAGAAGCATACACATAGGCGCAAGACAAACTTAAATTCTTCTAAGTTTTCTTTCATCTGAAATTCATTGAGTTTACTATTAGCTTTTTAGAAGCAAATCTCTTGTAAACAATTCTTTGATAAACAATTTGTTTAGTTCCTTTAGGAGATCAAGGCTGATCGGATCCTAGAGAAGACTAAGAGAGTGAATCTTAGTGTGAGCTAAGTCAGTGTAATTGTTAGTCACTTGTAGGTTTCAAGTGCAGTTGTAACTCTTACCTGATTAGTGGATTGCCTTCATTCTAAGAAGGAAGAAATCACCTTAACGGGTGGACTGGAGTAGCTTGAGTGATTTAAGAAGTGAACCAGGATAAAATCCTTGTGTGCTTCTCTATCTCTTATCTTTAGCACTTAAGTTCTCGAAAGATTTGTCAAAATCTTTAAGGTGGGAGTTTTATACTGAAAACGTTATTCAAACCCCCCCTTTCTACCGTTTTTCATACCTTCACTAGTAGCAAGTATAGAAGAGGTAACAAACTTCCGTTCTATTATAGAAAAGCATAAAGCTAGCACATGTTCTAACTTGAAACATAAAGCATGGATATGGGATTCAAGGGTTTACTCAGAGGATTCATGAATATAAATAGGAATTAAGATTAAAACATCATAAGTCTTACAAAGAACCCAAAGCAAAAGGGGTTTTAGCCAAACATGGCTATGAAATCCATACAAGAAGATAAAGATGAAACCTGAAACATAGGGCTTAGAGAAAGTTCCTCAAGCTCCAGAACTCAAACCCTCTCTTCTAACTTATGAAAATATGATAAAAAGACAAAAGGTTCCAAAAGAAATGACAAAAAGCCTATTTATAGGTAAACAGGTCGAGTCTGGGCGCTCAGGCGCCAATTCAGAGCGCCTGAGCGCCAATTCCAAGTGGAAAAAGCAGCTTCTGGAGGTAATTGGCGCTCAGGCGCTCAATCAGGAGCGCTCAGGCGCCAATTCCTTTCTAGCATCATGTAAACAGCGAATCAATTGGCGCTCAAGCGCTCAACACGAGCGCCTGAGCGCTCTCTACATGCTAGAAAGCCTCTTGACCTTCTTCTTAACTCCCCTTTAAGCCTCCCTTCAATTTTCCAAGCCTTTTGACCTTCTTTCTTCATCAGTTTTCAGACCTAGCTGCTTGGGAACAAAGCAAGGAAAATATCTAGGATTTCCAAGAGTTTATTAGCACAAAAGACCCTCAATTCAAGTAGAAAAGATATGCAAGTCCTAAACTTACTTAAAATGCAAGAAAGGTCCCATATAAAACTATGAAACTACCAAAACAAAGTAAAAACACAAATAAAGATAAAAATGCATGAGAATGCATGAAACACTACATGAGACTCAACAAAAAGACTCAAAACAAACTACAAAATGTCCCTTAAAACACTACTAACCTAGGGTCATCAGTTGTCTTTTTATTTTTTTACAGGTTAAGCATGTATTCATTGGATTTTTTTTCTGGATATTTTGTGCTTGTGGAGTGGTTTCAAAAGACATGTGCCTCGGCCAACTATCTTTGATGTTTAAACTTGATGGAGAATTGGAGATGTTGCTGTGATGTATCTGTTTATGTTGGTTAGTTGGCTGATGCTTCAGTGGCTGCTGCTGTGATATTTAAGTGCTACTCTTTCTCCTGGGCCTTTGATGTTACTGGAATAGGTGGAGCGGTTGCTGCTGGAAAATTCGCTGTTATTATAAATCGCCGATGCTGGCTGCTGTTGGTTGAATCTAAGCTTGGAACTTCAGCTAGTTTTTACTGTAGAGTTTCATTTGATGCTGAGATGGTTTTCTTATATGTAAATGACTCCTATTCTTTGGGTGAGCAAATTTGGCTATCCTTTGAGGTGTGTACTCTTTTTCCTTGCTTGGTTTTTATCCCACTGGGTTTTGACAAGTAAGGTTTTAATGAGGCTCCCTCTTAGATGTTCGTTTGCCAATATTGCGTTAGAAGAATTAGTGAGGCTGGGTGGGAAGGTTGGTTTGAGTTTTTAGCCTGGAAAACACTTGTATCTCATTTGGTTCTTTAATAATAAATTCATTTCATTTTTTTTAAAAAAAAGTATGTGGACTGGGCGAGACCCTGGGTGTAACACCCCGATTTCGGTGGCGTCACTTTAGTAACCAAAATAAACTTAATGCGGAAAAAACGTGAATATTTTTTTTCGTCGATAACATAGACAAGACTGAAATAAATAAAACCCAAATGCGAAAAAGAACAGAACTAATATACAATATATATAACAGCCCCCGCTGTAAGTAGCAACCTCGTCACGAGTAACCTCCAATGACGGAAAGCAGAAAAGTAGCACCCGTAGGCAATATGTACAAACCAAATGTAAAGGTGAAGTGTCTGCAACACCATCCCTCAAAACTGAGAATAAGCTGGCCCATCGGCCTGAAACAAGACCTCCTAAGTCCAACCAACTCTCTGTGATTCCCGTAAAGAAACCACACAAAAAGCTATAGGCGGGAAACTACCCTGTCCCCAAAGAAACAAATGATGTTCAGAGCTAAGACTCTACTCCTACACTAATCCTATCTCGAGGAGCTCACACCAGCACTAAAACCTACATGCTAGCATGATCGTCGTCTGAATCCGAATCCAGAACGACCAAGTCTACAAACACTATCCGTCCTCCCCTCGCAACCGCAATGCGCTCCGGTGCTGGACTAACGGGCTTTGGGCCCAAACCATGATCATCAATGATCGCAACGGTGGGTGTGCTGGACTCTGATGAATGCACTCCCATAGGCTCCTCCTCGGAGGGGTCCTCATCATCCGAAGACGACGGTGGCGGTGGTGCTCCCACTCCTGGTCCGCAATGCACTCCTGGCGGCAAGTTGAAGCTGACAGTGCTCCTCCTCAGCACTCCTTCCATCAAGTGTCCTACCCTATCTACCCTATCCTCCATGATCCTCCCCGAGTACGTCGCGCGATGGCTAGCGGGGTCTACCACCAACGCGCCGGGGTCATCCTGGTCTATCATCTCGTATCTAGTCCCCCCCGAAGGGTGGACCATTGTGAACCAGTCCGCTAAAGACATCTGACAAAGGGCGTTGTCCGCCAAAACACACACAGAAGACGCGAGGGTCAACTCCAAAGAATTATGTAAATATTAAACCCAATAGGTACAGATAAGAGATAGCCACTTAGGCTTATAGCTAGAGATAGCATCCTAGGGTTACATATTCCACAATGAACATAACGACAATAATAACAATTAACATGTTCCAAATAGGATTAACAAGTAACAATCACACTCAACAACTAAGTTAGTATGCATGTTGCATGATATGCAAATGACGGTTAACCCAGTTAACCACATGCATTCCGGAAGGGATGAACATCAAACGGATCAGCCCTAACACCAGCCACGGTGGGACCATTTCGGCCCGCGTGCCTCTTACACCAACAACAACGGTAGCCAGATCAGCAGTAAACCCGAAGGTCTGCCATTTCGGTCTGCTACTAAGAGTCGTCTACAAACGCTCTTTCGCGGAAATCCGGGTCTTATGACCATTTTGGAATCCACCGAGGTCCGAAGTACGTCTCGTGTTAATACCTCATTAATGTTGCATGAATGCAGAATGATTAGTCAAACAACGTCTCCGACCTCACTCGACACGTCGCCACGTGTTCTAGGTAAATTAAAGTCTCTAAAAGCTTACCCTAAGGTAATAATCGATTCTGCGACAAAAGACACTTCTTCACAACAACACAAAACTCATGATTATCTCCAAATCATCCGACTCATCTCCATCTGATGGTCACAACTGCTCAACGAGCAAAGAGTATCACATACTCGGAAACTACCTGTTTCACGGACTTATCCCCAGGATAGCCCAACAACACAACTGCTCCCAGAGCACAAGAGTATCAACATACTCAGAACTTATCAATCTCCTCTACACTTGGATCCGACGACACTTCTCGTTTTCCAAAACTAAGATTTGCATCCTAAGCTTCCTTTCGAGTTTATTATCATTAATTGAAGATTTAGAGGTTGTTTAATGTCTTATGAGTTTTCTTTACAAAATAATATCCTTTTAGTCTTATCGCAAAATCTTATAAGTTCTCGGGATCTCCTAATCCCCAAATAACACCAGAGAATGTCTCGATCCATGAAACACCATAGCAAGGCCCGAATCTCATTCGTCCTATCAAACTTTCTCAAAACTCTCAAAATAAAATCGGCATGACCTGCCCGCTATTCTCACTACTCAGAATCACAGATATCTGTAAGGCCCAAGTTTTTAAGCTTATGCCAAGTAAATAGAATCCTATTCACGATTAGGGTTGATGTATCGTGAAGGGAAACCTGAACTAGAGTTTACCAAATGAAATAAATTTATGAAGGAGAAAGTTCAGGAAAAGTCAAAGGATTGTATCGAAGTCGATTTAAGTTATAGCACGACTAATATTCGTTTTAAAGCCTAGCACAAGAACCTTAGGAAATCGAACTATGTTCCACCCTTGGAACACTGTAGGAATTTAGTCCAAAAAATCTTCAGAGAAATGTTAGAACTTCTCTTATTCCATATATAACAATCGTTTCGAGGCGAAACTCTAGGATCTACGAAGGTCCGATTCCAATCATCGGAAGTTTGCCGAAACCGAAACCCTGGTATTTCAAAACCCTAGAATTACCCGACTATGAAGACTTTTTCTATTCGGAACATCAAATGAAGATTCTACACGCGTGCACCCATTTCTCTCGATGATTTCAATCTTTCTTCAGAAGGAAGTTTTCTATTCCGACATTCGATGCAAAAAGCAACTTATCGGGTAAAATAGTTTTACACCGACTATGCATTAGTTGCCAAAAATACAAGGAGACCTCTTTATAGTTTTGGAATTCTTTTGCCAAAACATATATATTAATTCATGGAGAATGAAGCCAGAAAAATCAGATTCGCGAAACTTTCATTTTACCGCGTTTTGCCAACCTCTATATATAGCCAAGAAATGAGAAAAAAACAAATATCTTACCCATTTCATCCAAGGAGGCCGCGAGTTTGAGAGGAGAGGGGGAGAAGAAGATTTTGTTCAATCCTTGCTTGATCGTTGATTAATCAGTTACTGCTTCAAGGTTTCGAGGTATAGTTGCTAATCCTTACCTCTGATCACTTTTTCCATAGCTTTTCTGTAGACTTTTCTGAGCTGATAGTTTTGAGGTTTTTGCAAAACTATCCTGAATATTTCATTTCTGATTCTAAACCTCTTCCTTATGTGCCCAAGATCACTTCTGCCGGATTAGATTTTCCGTTATGCCGCCGGATTTCCGCCGGAATCAATTTTAGCCTTAAATACCCATTTTTGGAGTTTTTGGAGTAAAGCTTCAACCTTTAGGCTGAAAACTATCGCCTTAGCTTAGTGCTAGTAGGATTAGTTGTCATAAACGTCGTTGGTGACGTCCCTGTCAAATTTGCTTTTTGGGATTTTAGTTTTGAAAATTCTAAGTTAAAAATCATGACCAAAATACCCCTGCGACAGTTTTCGATCCGATAATTTTTCCGAGTTCAGAATACCCTTAGTTACGGCTAATGATAGCATAGGAACCAAGTTTGATCGAAGAAAAATCGAGTCCCACAATTGTGAAAAGTGGCCGAGCACTCTTAGGGGGAGGGAGGAAAATTCCTTTTTCGAAAACTTGTTCTTTCGCGCTAGATTATCGTACCTCGGAGTATGTACTACTTCGGGTAACCTTAGTAAGTATTGGTAGCTTAGTTTCCGATAGATTTTGATAGAATTCTGTGGTTTTACTTTAAAGGTGCTTTTGAGGAATTTCCTGAAGATCAAGGAGCTCATTGTGAAGGAACGTTTGAGGAGAACGCTGGAAAAACTAGAGGTAAGGGCAACTTACCTTGCTAGTTAATGCTTTAGGTTTTGATGAATTCGACTTGATTTATTGTTTATGCACTTGTTTGTGTTTGACTGGTAAAATGTTTTCTGAGGCTTCGACTGACAATGTAGATGATTCATCTACTGAATGTTTTTGAGAGTGAATGACATGCTATGTGCTATGTGGGTAACTAGGATGTGTGGTGCATGATTTATATGCTAAGTGCTACGTGTTTATTCTGAGATGTATTGTTATATGACATGTTTGATGACGGTGATGATTTAAACTATGTCTTGTACTCATATCTGTGATTCTGAGTAGTGAGAATAGCGGGCAGGTCATGCCGATTTTATTTTGAGAGTTTTGAGAAAGTTTGATAGGACGAATGAGATTCGGGCCTTGTTATGGTGTTTATGGATCGAGACATTCTCAGGAGTCATTTGGGGATTAGGAGATCCCGAGAACTTATAGGATTTGCGATAAGACTAAAAGGATATTATTTAGTAAAGAAAACTCATAAGACATTAAACAACCTCTAAATCTTTAAATAAAGATAATAAGCTCGAAAGGAAGCTTTGGATGCAAATCTTAGTTTTTGGAAAACGAGAAGTGTCGTCGGATCCAAGTGTTGAGAAAGTTGAGAAGTTTTGAGTACGTTGATACTCATGTGCTGTGGGAGCAGTTGTGTTGTTGTGCTATCCGAGGGATAAGCCGGGAAATGGGTAGTTTCCGAGTATGTCGATACTCTTTGCTCGTTGAGCAGTTTTGACCATCGGATGGAGATGAGTCGGATGATTTGGAGATCATCATGAGATACAGTTATGCCTTCGGGTACAGTTTATGCCTTCGGGTACAGTTATGCCTTCGGGTACAGTTATGCCTTCGGGTACAGTTTATGCCTTCGGGTACAGTTTATTCCTTCGGGTACAGTTATGCCTTCGGGTACAGTTTATGCCTTCGGGTACAGTTTATGCCTTCGGGTACAGTTTATGCCTTCGGGTACAGTTTATGCCTTCGGGTACAGTTATGCCTTCGGGTACAGTTTATGCCTTCGGGTACAGTTTATGCCTTCGGGTACAGTTTATACCTTCGGGTACGGTTTATACCTTCGGGTACGGTTTATACCTTCGGGTAATTCGGACATCGACGGGGGGTATGATCGACCGTGAGGTTAGGATCAACCTGTTGATTGTCGGGCATGGCGGAGGGAAAAGTCGACCCGCAGGGTTAGGACTGATCCGGCTATGTCAAGGTGGTAAGTGACAGTCGAGGGTTATGGTCGACACAATGCCAGTGTTAGGACCGACTCGATCGTGCCCAGCCTACTTCTTCTGGAATCGTCGAGAGTGACGTTGCATTGATATATCATGCACTCTAATTATATTCGTTGGGTTTTGGATGAGTTGATGTTGATAAACATCGTTATGTGTTTTGATGAGTAGATGTCGATAAATATCGTTACGTGCTTTGATGATTGAATTGTACTAGAGATTTGATAACATGCTATGTTTAAACCTTAGGGTAGACAATGCAGAACTTATATGTGTATATACGATATATATATACCCCTTATACTTTACCTGATGTCTTGTATTATCCATACTGTATTCCGTAAGTTGACCCTTGCACGTGCTACCTGTGTTTGGGGGGCTATGTATGCCCTTTTTGTCAGATGTCGTTGACGGACTGTTTCGTGATGCTTCGCCGTACGGGGAAGACCCGGAGCGAAATGACTACTACTGAGCCTTCGACGATGGAAGTTTAGGGATGGGTGTTTAGAGTCTACTAAGGTTGGGTGTTAGTGTCATAGCTCTGACTTAGTCTTTTTTGAGGGCTTGTGTTGCTGACACTTGACCTATCCTTTTTGGGATTGTACATTTTGCCTACGGGCGTTACACTTTTCTACTTTCCGTCACTGGAGGTTACTCGTGACGAGGTCGCTACTTACAGCGGGGGATGTTATACATATTGTATATTAGATCTGTGGCTTAATTACAACTTTGGTCCCCGACGTTTACCAATGCCACGATTTTGGTCCCTCACCTAATTTAATTACATGGATGGTCCTCGACGTTGTAGGTTGCGTGCAACGTTAGTCCTACCGTTTATTTCTTAATGGAGGAGGCTTACGTGGACGTCTAGTTGGAGAGAAAAAGGAGATCTGAGGAGAGAGGGGAGCACGTGAGTATCACATGAACTCACGTGAACCTTATATGAACCCATTATACCCAAATCTGAAACCCTAGGGATCTAAATCGCGTTACCTTCTTCGTTCCAGGGAGGTAAGGGGTTTGAGTATAATGGGTTCAGATAAGGGTCACGTGATACTCACGTGCTTCCCTCTCTCCTCATACCTCATTTCTCTCTCCAATTGGACGTCCACGTAAGCCTCCTTCATTAAGAAATAAACAGTAGGACTAACGTTGCACACGGCCTACAACGTCGGGGACCATCCATGTAATTAAATTAGGTGGGGGACCAAAATCGTGGCATTGGTAAACGTCGGGGACCAAAGTTGCAATTAAGCCTAGATCTGTTACCTTTCGCATTTGGGTTTTATCTATTTCAGTCTTGTCTTAGTTATTATCGAAAAAAAAATATTTACGTTTTTCCGCATTAAGTTTATTTTGGTTACTAAAGTGACGCCACCGAAATCGGGGTGTTACATTGTGGTATCAGAGCTTGTCGAGTCTTTCGGGAGTTGTTGGGGAATAGGTCTTCTGTGCTAGGTTGTGTGACTCTGCAAAGAGTAAAAATTGATTTCCTGCAAGCGATTTTTCGCTTAGAATTGATTGAAGTTATTGCTTAATCATATTGTATAGTCATGCTAGATGCTATCTTATGATTAGTACTAACTGTTTGTTTAACTATAGAACATGGTGAACTCTAACCAACTTGCTGAGATGGTGGCCACTTTGGTCCAAGCAATGACTGTACAGACGAATGACAATGCACATAGGCGTGCTACTGAGGATACACGCGAGCTACACCGGCTTCAGAGAGAAGTAGCCCTGGACCAGAACAGGGGACTGAATGATTTCAGAAGGCAGGATCCACCCAAGTTCACGGGTGGGACTGACCCGGACAATGCGGATCTGTGGATCCAAGAAATTGAGAAGATTTTCGAAGTGCTGCAGACTGCTGAAGGGGCTAAGGTGGGCCTGGCAACTTATCTGCTGCTGGGCGATGCTGAGTACTGGTGGAGGGGTACCAGAGGAATTATGAGAGCTAACCACGAAGAGGTGAATTGGAACTCTTTCCGTGCTGCATTTCTAGAGAAGTACTTTCCAACTAGCGCTCGAGACGAGCGGGAGGCACAATTTCTGACCCTTTGTCAAGGGAGCATGACCGTACCTGAGTATGCTTCCAAGCTGGAATCATTAGCCAAGCACTTCCAGTTTTTCAGCAACCATGTTGATGAACGCTACATGTGTAAGCGGTTTCTGAATGGACTGAGAGCAGACATCGAAGATTCAGTGAGGCCGTGAGGGGATTATACGATTTCAGGCTTTGGTGGAGAAGGCCACAGAGGTGGAGCTGATGAAAAATAGAAGGATGAATAGAGCAGGAACTGGGGGACCGATGAGGTCGAGCTCCCAAGACAATCTTGGAAAAGGAAGGTTTCAGATGAAGAAGCCTTATCAGCGCCCTATGGGGGAAGGTTATACCCTAGGACAGCACAAACCGATGACCCTTGCTACTGGAGGTGCAGGGAATCAAGTCGGCAACACGGATGTGACATGTTTCCGGTGTGGGAAGACTGGACATTTTGCTGACAAGTGCCCAGCGACTGGACCAAGATGCTTTAATTGCAATCGAGTGGGACATCTAGCTGTGGATTGTAAGGCGCCCAAAAGGGAGCCATTTGTTAACACTGCAAGGGGAAAGCGCCTCACTACTAGGGGAAGTGTAACACCCCGATTTCCAGGTGTCACTTTAATAACCAAAAATAAACTTTACGCGGAAAACAGGTAATTTTTTTTTTGATTGTTTCCTTTTAATAAAAGCAATAAATAAATAAAGACAAAGCCCAACAACTAAACTAACCGATAAACAACATATACAAAGGTACAACCTCTGCTGCACTATCCCGTCACGCGCACACGCAGTGACTCCAAGGTAGCGTGCCCGTAGGCGAATATATACAAACCAGAACTGTACGCAAAAGCATCAAATATACCACTATCCAAGAGAAAGTCGGCCTCAAAATGGCCTCAACCCAAGACCCCTATAGTCCGACAGACTCTCTGTGATCCTCAGCAAGAGAACCACACAAAAAGCCATATATCGGGAACCTACCCGGTCCCAAAAGTAAGACGAATCAGAGCTATGACAGTGACAACCAACTCAAAAGACACTAACCACCCATAACCCACACTACTATTATCGACTCTCCCTCGATCAGCCATGAAGTCCGGGTCCTCGTCGAAAGCTTCAGTAATAGACATTTCGCTCCGGGTCTTTCCCGCACAACGAATCATCACGAACCGGCTGACAGACGCCTGGCAGCAGGCCGACCGCCCAAACACAAACATACAAACAAAGCCATGGTGCTAGGGTCAACTTACAGAATACAATAGATATACAATCAACATGCGATAAAGGGGGTATATATATATGTTGTATATATACATATAAGTTATGTATTGTATCAACTCCCTAATACAATTCAATCATCAAAACACATAACGATGTTTATCAACATCAAATCATCAATATCTCAGCAGATATAGTTAGAGTGCATGATATGTCAATGCAACGTCAATTAAGAAGGTTCCGGAAGAAATAGGTTGGGCACGATCGAGTCGGTCCTAGCACTAGCATTGTGCCGACCATAACCCTCGGGTGTCACTTACAACCTTGACATAGTCGGATCAGTCCTAACCCTGCGGGTCGACTTTTCCCTCCAACGAATGCCCGAGTTACCCGAAGGCATGCTATACCCGAAGGTATATACTGTACCCGAAGGTATATAGATATACTATACCCGAAGGTATATACTGTACCCGAAGGTATAAAGATATACTGTACCCGAAGGTATATACTGTACCCGAAGGTATATAGATATACTGTACCCGAAGGTATATAGATATACTGTACCCGAAGGTATATACTGTACCCGAAGGTATATAGATTTACTGTACCCGAAGGTATATACTGTACCCGAAAAACTACTTTTTGCTGTGATGCTCAGACGACAAAACTTCCAACAGAAGAAAGATTGGAAATGTCGAAACAAGTTTGGCATCGCGGATGGAATCTTCGTTAGAAGTCCCGAATAGAAAAAGTCTTCATCCTTCGCTCAAAACTAAGGTTTCGAAGCAAAGAAATTAGCGTCGGCGGACATCCGAAAAGTAAATACTATCGTGCGTACAGTCCAGAGTTCCGAAATGAAACGCTGGTCGATGGAAAAATAAAGAGAAACTTTAAATTTTCCAAGAGTTCGAAATCTCACTTAAAACGTTGCTTTAAGAGCGAAATAGCCTATTCTGGACATGCTCGCCATAAGGCAGGTGTGCAGACGACTCGCACTAGCTCCGAAAGAAACAACGCCACATTCCTCGAGCAATTCCTGAACTTTCTTCTTCATTAGTCTTTCTCAAATATCAAACTCCTGTCACGCTTACACTGATTCCACGCGTGAGTCGAAAATTAACTTGTTCCGAAAATCCGGGTCTTACAATACTCCCCTCCAAAAAGAAAGTTTCGTCCTCGAAACTCAGAGTTCTGAGAAAAGTCCGGAATACAGTTCCTTGATCTGGTCTTCCAATTCCCCTGTAGCATTGCCCGTGTCATTGTTCCTCATAACCTTTACTTAAGCAAGTTGTTTTCCTCTTAACTGTTTCACTCTTCTATCCCCACTGCTAACTGTCGGTGTCTCAAAAGACAAACCATCATTCAACTTCATGTCGTCTGGCTCGATCACTTGCGTCGGATCTCTTCTTGAAATGATACCGGTTGGCATTCCGTGAAGTCGCACAATCTTAGCCACTTACTTCTTTACTTTCGGTCGTCCGAAATTCTTCTTAAACTCAGTGCCTCTCTGTCATCTCAAAATAGATACCCAGCTTGTCCTCGTGATCTTCACCTACAGTCCAAAACTCCACTTATCCGTTCGATAACTCCTAGATGAAATCTTGCGTTGGAATCTAATAGTCCATTAAAACACCTCCAACTTCGTAACTATCTTTACACACACCAAGTAATCAAACTTCTACTTAGTCACTATTCGAATTAAAACTCGACTTATGTCCTTATTCCTTGTCCTTCACTAATCTTATCCCCCTTCAACATCAATTTATCAACAACTTATAAGATAATCCTCCTCTTAATATCTAACAATCCGTTTTTACCGTCTTCTTCCTCGAAACTTCCCTCACTCAAACCTATTTACACTCACTGAAATCCCTAACCCTTCGCACAAATCGAGACTTATCCTCTAGAAGATTACATCATAACTATACCTCAAGGGACTTAACTAGCCATTGACTCTTAAACTCTACGAAACTCGTCAAAATATAACAACCTCAGATATTCGTCTTAATACTAACACCTTCCTTTTTGTGACTCAATCACCATCTCGTCAATCAACTTCTTAATTTCTCAATCAAATTCTGACAAACTTCAAGTCCTACACACCTTAGACAGACATTCATAGATTTAAAACCTAAACCTTCACCAAGTTTGGTCCTCTAGTGACCTTTAATCCTTCAATACTTCTTAAATGAATATCCGTTTCTTAAAAACTATAACTCCTTCACTTACCCAAACGACCTGACTAGTGGCGTCATGCTTTCACATTCACAACTTATTATGCTAACATCATTCAAATCTTGTCACATGGTCATTATGTCCGCAACCTCATAATCAACATCAATCGATCACCAACCTTAACACTCCACACAACCCAGAATTCCTTTACTTCAAGATCTCTCTTATATTATACCTCAATGGTCTTAACCCGAAGCTCACCTTCAGGTCTTCAATCTTCTAAGATTCAACTCCTATTGTCACACCTACAACCATAAGATCTCCTATTCGTACGCGATTCTCGACTCTCAATGTAACACCCCGATTTCCAGGTGTCACTTTAGTAACCAAAAGTAAACTTTACGCGGAAAACAGGTAATTTTTTTCGTTTGATTCCTTTTAAATCAAGCAATAGAGAAATAAAGACATAACCCCAACACTAACTAACCAATATACAAATATATACACATGTACCACCTCAGCTGCACTCTCCCGTCACGCGCACTCGCAGTGACTCCAAAGTAGTGTGCCCGTAGGCAAATAGTTACAGATCCAGATGTGTGAGTGAGAAAATCATAATTACAAACCACTAGGAGGAAGTCGGCCTCAAAATGGCCTAAGCAAAGACCCCTATGGTCCGACTGACTCACTGTGATCCCTCAGTAAGAGAACCACACAAAAGCCATGCGTCGGGAACCTACCCTGTCCCAAAATATGAATGACGAATCAGAGCTATTACAGTAACAACTAACTCAAAAGGCTCTAACCACCCATAACCCACACTACTATCATCGACCCTCCCTCGAACAGTCATGAAGTCCGGGTCCTCGTCGAAAGCTTCAGTAATAGTCGTTCCGCTCCGGGTCTTTCCCGCACAACGAATCATCACGAACCGGCTGACGGACGCCTGGCAGCAGGCCGACCGCCCAAGCACAAACATACAAACAAAGCCAAGGCGCTAGGGTCAACTTACAGAATACAATAGATATACAATCAACATGCGATAAAAGGGGTATATATATATATGTTGTATATATACATATAAGTTATGCACTGCTTACCCTAAGGTTTATACATAGCATGTTATCAAATCTCTTACACAATTCAGTCATAATAAGATGCATTGTGTGCCAGTGCAAAATATGCTGACACAAATCCGAATAACGTCACTCTGCTTGGCGACGGGACAGAACAACAACGTCACTCTGCTTGGCGACGGAACAAATCAACAACGTCACTCTGCTTGGCGACGGAACAAATCAACGACGTCACTCTGCTTGGCGACGGGACAAACCAACGGTATTGCCACTTATAGGCTGGGCACCTCGAGACGGTCGTAACACTGGCCTCGTGTTTAACCATTTCTGCTCGGGCGTCGCTTATCACCTTTGGCTATAGTCAAGACGATACAAACTCTACATGGTTTGACCATTTCTGCTTGCTATGCCGAACATCAACAGGCACGATGCAACTCTACATGGATGATCGTTACCTCCTGTTGTGCCAGATATAGTCAGGACCGATTCAACTCTGCATGGCTGATCGTTACTTCCTGTTATACCGAAGTACTCTGCTTGGCACTTCATCGCGTATATGCACGTGTGCAATATGATTATCAAAACCAGAGTCAGTGTCGGTCAATACAACACGACTTGGAGTTAGTGTCGGTCAATACAACACAACTCCCACCACAAAACCCACAAACAAAACCCAGAGTCTGTGCCGGTCAATACAACACGACTCGAACAACACTACCAGGAGTACTAGAGTACTCGGTGACTTTCAATCATCACCATAGCTCACCTCAGTGGCTTTCCCCAATTCCAAACTCTCCAAACCCACAACATAAGTCGACTTTTCCCCGCCTTTCGTAAATATTTTCCCCTTCAGTTCTCCTATGCTTAAACGTTAATAAAAATTGTTTCAATTCGAATTAGCCAAGTTATGAGTTTATTTCTCAAAGTCTAAGTTTCCCAAGTCTTTAGATTTTCAAAGCTCTATCATTCTAAGTTTTCAAAGATCAACCACCCAAAATACATTTCCCGGGGAAAGTCTAAGAATTCCAACATATGGCTAAGTCTCAAACCCCACATTTGGACTTGCCTAGGGTTGTTCATCCAACCCGAAATATCAAAGATCACCAGATCAATGAATCTCCACTCCGAAATTGCGTCAAAACGCTCAATCCAACAAAAGCACAACATCACAAGTATGGAAAAACATCATAACATCAACTCATCATCAAAAACAACATCAGATAAAACATAAGTCGAATTTATCGACGCCTATCATGCAGTCATAGCTAATATATAGTAAGTTGCCCTAACCTCGAGCTGATCCAGCTTCGCAAATCAAATCTCCTTCACAGGAATGCCTTGAAACTTCCAAAGTTCCTTCAACTGAACCTCGGAGGAAAAACAAAGCAGAATCCACACAAAATCGATTAGTTCGATCGCAATACAATACATAAACGATAGACAAAGCATCAAAGCTTCAGAATACGACAAACGGGTACGAAAGGACAAGTTTTCGAAAACGAAAAACTCCCCCCCCCTTAGGAAAACCCCACGGCCATAAGGAGAAAAGGGCTTCGGCTCTTTTTCTTCGATCAAATCAGTTTACAAGGTAGTTTTAGGGTAAAACTAAGGCAAAGAAACTGTCAGAACAATTTTCGGACAATCGGGCCGAAATACGACTACGCAGGGGCATTTTGGTCCAAAATAAAGGCTCAAAACTTCAAAGTTATCAGTTCTGAAAACAAATTTGACAGCAACGATCCTCATGATATCCGTGACAACAAATCCTAAAGGCACGAAGTCAGATTAAGTCTTTTCGACAATAAAGTTTCGAAATGTGAGACAAAAAGAGTTTTGAGTCAATTTTTCAGATCCTGGACAACTGAATCGCAATCAGAGTTTACTGACAGAGGTTTTAGACTCAGGGGAACATAAGGAACATAACCCAAGCGAGAAATCAGAGAAATCGGACAATTTTAGAAAAAGCTCAAAACTTAGAGCACAGAAACGACTTCAGAAACTCAGCAGAAACAGAAATCAGAGGCAGGATTCATGATAGTTACCTCGATACCTAGAAGTAGGGACGAACTGCACGAAGATTGGTCAAGTTTTCGCGGAAATCCCCTCCCCCCTTGCTCCCCACGAAATCAGCCACAAATGGAAAGAAAATGAGAGGATTTTGCTTTTTCGCGCTATTTATAGGCGGGTGAAATCGCGGGAAAATGAAAATTTCGCGATTCCGATTTTTGCAGCACGATCACCGTGGAATTCTAAGAGAGATTCTAGCGTCAGAATTCCAGAACTCAAAACAAATATCTAGGATTTGGGAAATACGATATCGAAAAACTCAAAAGCGGTGTCGGTTAATCTGCCCCGAAAAACTACTTTTTGCTGTGATGCTCAGACGACAAAACTTCCAACAGAAGAAAGATTGGAAATGTCGAAACAAGTCTGACAACGCGGACGGAATCTTTGTTAGAAGTCCCGAATAGAAAAAGTCTTCATCCATTGCTCGAAAATAGGGTTTCGAAGCAAAGAAATTAGCGTCGGCGGACATCCGAAAAGTGAAACCTATCGTGCGTACAGTCCAGAGTTCCGAAATGAAACGCTGGTCGATGGAAAAATAAAGAGAATCTTTAAATTTTCCCTGAGTTCGAAATCTCACTCAAAACGTTGCTTTAAGAGCGAAATAGCCTATTCTGGACACGCTCGCCCTAAGGCAAGTGTGCAGACGACTCGCACTAACTCCGAAAACAACTACGCAACATTCCTCAAGAAATTCCTGAACTTTCTTCTTCATTAATCTTTCTCAAATGCCAAACTCCTGTCACGCTTACACTGATTCTACGTGTGAGTCGGAAACTTAACTTGTTCTGAAAATCCAGGTCTTACAATACTCCCCTCCAAAAAGAAAGTTTCGTCCTCGAAACTCAGAGTTCTGAGAAAGTCCGGAATACAGTTCCTCGATCTTATCGTCCAATTCTCATGTAGTAGTGCCTGTGTCATTGTTCCTCATAATCTTTACTTAAGCAATCTGCTTTCCCCTTAACTGTTTCACTCTTCTATCCCCACTGCTAACTATCGGCGTCTCAAAAGACAAAACATCATTCAACCTCATGTCGTCTGACTCGATTACATGCGTCGGATCTCTGCTTGAAATGATATCGGTTGGCATTCCGTGCAGTCGCACCATCTTAGCCACTTACTTCTTTACTTTCGGTCGTCCGAAATTCTTCTTAAACTCGGTGCCTCTCTGTCATCTTAAGGTAAATACTCAACTCGTCCTCGTGATCTTCATCTACAGTCCAAAACTCCACTTGTCCGTTCGATAACTCCTAGACGAATCCTCCCCCTTGGAAACCGCTAGTCCATTAAAACACCTCTAACTTCGTAACTATCATCACTCGCACAATGAAATCAATCTCCTACTTAGTCACCCTTCGAATTAAAAATCGACTTATGTCCTTATTTCTTGTCCTTCACTAATCTTATCCCCTTCAACATCAAGTTATCAACAACTTATAAGATAATCCTCTTCTTAATATCTAACAATCCATTATTATCGTCTTCTTCCTTAGAACTTCCCTCACTCAAACCTATTTACACTTACTGAAATCCCTAACACTTCGCACAAATCGAGACTTATCCTCTAGAAGATTAAATCATAACTATACCTCAAGGGACTTAACTAGCCATTGACTCTTAAACTCTACGAAACTCGTCAAAATATAACAACCTCAGATATTCGTCTTAATACTAACACCTTCCTTTTTGTGACTCAATCACCATCTCGTCATTCAACTTCTTAATTTCTCAATCAAATTCTGACAAACTTCAAGTCCTACACACCTTAGACAGACATTCATAGATTTAAAACCTAAACCTTCACCAAGTTTGGTCCTCTAATGACCTTTAATTCTTCAATACTTCTTAAATGAATATCCGTTTCTTAAAACTATAACTCCTTCATTTACCCAAACGACCTGATAAGTGTCGTCATGCTTCCACACTCACCACCTGATCCTGATATCCATAATCATAACTTATTATGCTAACATCATTCAAATCTTATCACATGTCATTATGTCCGCAACCTCATAATCAACATCAATCGATCACCGACCTTAACACTCCACACCACCCAGAATTCCTTTACTTCAGGATCTCTCTTATACTACACCTCAATGGTCTTAACCCGAAACTCACCTTCAGGTCTTCAATCTTCTAAGATTCAACTCCTATTGTCACACCTACAACCATAAGATCTCCTACTCGTACGTGATTCTCGGCTCTCAAGATTCAATCTTAACCCTAAGATTTCAATCCAACTTAGTAAATCTCACTTAGTAATCTCAGCATATTTCCTTGGAATCCATATCACCAACCTCAAGTATTCAACTTATGCTAAAACTTTCTTTCTCCAACTTAATCATTAATTCAACACTTTTCAAGCGAAAATTCATCTCTTAAGACTATAATGTCTCCACATATTAATCCAACGCTTAGCAAAACTTATTCCTCGAACTCGACTATAACAATCTAGTTCAGAGTTAATTCTTCTCAATCTCGCTACCATCAAACAATCATCTATAACCGGATATTAAATCCAACCTATCTAATCTCTAATAATCCCACGTCAGAAATCACATAACCTATGACTTCATAACTTCCGAGAAAATACTTAAAGATTTTCCAACATCAATTCTATTGGCTTAGTCTACCTCTACTTGGAGTAATCACACGAACTAACCAATCAATGTCTATACGAAAATCATCAACTTCCAAAGGTTCAAATCTTAATCTTGTACAATCAAATGCTTAACACGAACTTTCCTCCCAAATCCGACTAATCCTCAATCAATTCAAATTCATCTTACCCGTCCTTCTATCAAAGTCCATAACCAGCTGTGATTCCGAATATCACCCCCTCAATATTAGGTTGATCAGGCCTAATACATCGAAGGTGGAAATTTAGAAAAACCCACTGGAACAGACAATGAGATCCTAACATCCAGTAACCACAATTATCCTGATATCAAGTTCCTAACGATTCCGCTACGGAACCACACACCCTCAATCCATGTAAAAGATTAATCCTTCCTCGTCAATTGAGTCAAAGGTCCAACAATCTTGGCAAATCCCTCAATGAAGCGTCTATAATATCCAGCTAAATCCACAGAACTTCTGATCTCTGTCACCATCTTCGGTTGCTCCCAAGCCAAAACAGTCTCCACTTTCGCCGGATCCACAGCTATGCCCTCCTTCGAGATAGCATGGCCTAAGAAATTGACTTCCTCCAGCCAGAATTCACACTTGGAAGGGTTCTCATACAGCTTTTTCTCTCTCAACAATTGTAAAACTTGGCGCAAATGTCCTTCATGTTTATTCGCGTCCTTCGAATAGATCAATATGTCCTCAATAAACACCACCACACGCCGATCTAAGAACTCCTGAAAGATGCGGTTCATGTAATCCATGAAAACAGCAGGTACATTCGTCACTCCAAACGGCATCACTAGGTACTCGTAGTGTCCTTAACGTGTCCTGAAAGCAGTCTTCGGTATATCCTCAATCTTCACTCTGATCCGACGATAGCCTGACCTCAAATCTATCTTGGAAAATACGGTAGCCCCTCGTAGTTGGTCCATCAAATCATCTATCCTCGGCAACGGGTATCTGTTCTTGATCGTTGCCTTGTTCAATTGTCGATAATCCACCCACGATCTCGACCTTCCGTCCTTCTTCTTGACTAAAAGCACTGGCGCTCCCCATGGTGAAACACTCGGTCGAATGAATCCCTTTTGCCGAAAGATCCTCTAACGACTCCGCTTCAAAACTAAACGCCCTAAAATCCTACGATTCGTACCCATAAGGAATTTCCCTGAGATCCTAGCTTCCTTATCAACGCCTCGGTAAAACAACTCCCTAGCTCCGCGTGCTATTCTAGATCTCGTGTAACCTCTATAGTTAAATCACGAGCAACTTCGAATAAGGTCCTACTAGGGATAATAATCATAGGATCATAGTCTAAGTAGTAAATACAAGTTAGGCGCGTCACACTCGCTTGAATATAAAAGAGTAAGTTATTCTAGAATACGAGAACAGTTAAAATATTACCATCGTTCCCACGTTCTTCCTCGTTCGACTCCTCAACTCTTGCTCCTCCCTTGATATGAATCCTTTCCTCTGTAGTAAGTTGTTTTCCTTTCCCAACATTCCCTGATGATTCGCCCCTGAGTGCCTTGCAATCTTGGGAGAAATGTCCCGGTTGGTTGCAATTGAAGCATAGACTTTCTTTGATCTTGCAGTTCACAGCTAGATGCCCCTCTCGGTTACACTTGAAGCATCTCCGTCCAATCACTGAGCATTTGTTAGCAAAATGCCCAAACTTTCTGCAACGAGTAGATGTCACTCCTTTGTCACCAACTGGCTTCCCCCCCAGTATCAGCAGTCGTCGGTTTGTACTCTCTTGAGATAAGATTTCTTCCCTCGGAACGCTGATATGGTCCCCACTTATGGTAACTCTTCC
This sequence comes from Lotus japonicus, assembly GCF_012489685.1. NCBI lineage: Eukaryota > Viridiplantae > Streptophyta > Magnoliopsida > Fabales > Fabaceae > Lotus > Lotus japonicus. Next base: position 23,493,135 of record NC_080046.1, read on the forward strand.
TTCCGTTGTAGCCTTGGGAACCTGACCTCATTGGTCCCCCAGCTCCAGTTCGGTTCATTCCTCTTTGTTGATACATTGCTGTCGCCATCAGTCGTTGATGATGCTCACGTGTAGCCTCCGCCATCCGGTTAAGATCCACCATCCTATATCCCATCGAACGTCCGATTAGTACTAACCATACGGTAGCACTAGACAAACCACTCAATCCGATTGAGTAGTAACGCAAGCAATTAGAGCGAAAATCGCTCTGCAGACAATCAATTTTCACTCTTTGCAGAGTCAAACAACCTAGCACAGAAGACCTATTCCCCAAAGACTCCCAAAAGACTCGACTAAGCTCTGATACCACAATGTAACACCCCGATTTCCAGGTGTCACTTTAGTAACCAAAAGTAAACTTTACGCGGAAAACAGGTAATTTTTTTCGTTTGATTCCTTTTAAATCAAGCAATAGAGAAATAAAGACATAACCCCAACACTAACTAACCAATATACAAATATATACACATGTACCACCTCAGCTGCACTCTCCCGTCACGCGCACTCGCAGTGACTCCAAAGTAGTGTGCCCGTAGGCAAATAGTTACAGATCCAGATGTGTGAGTGAGAAAATCATAATTACAAACCACTAGGAGGAAGTCGGCCTCAAAATGGCCTAAGCAAAGACCCCTATGGTCCGACTGACTCACTGTGATCCCTCAGTAAGAGAACCACACAAAAGCCATGCGTCGGGAACCTACCCTGTCCCAAAATATGAATGACGAATCAGAGCTATTACAGTAACAACTAACTCAAAAGGCTCTAACCACCCATAACCCACACTACTATCATCGACCCTCCCTCGAACAGTCATGAAGTCCGGGTCCTCGTCGAAAGCTTCAGTAATAGTCGTTCCGCTCCGGGTCTTTCCCGCACAACGAATCATCACGAACCGGCTGACGGACGCCTGGCAGCAGGCCGACCGCCCAAGCACAAACATACAAACAAAGCCAAGGCGCTAGGGTCAACTTACAGAATACAATAGATATACAATCAACATGCGATAAAAGGGGTATATATATATATGTTGTATATATACATATAAGTTATGCACTGCTTACCCTAAGGTTTATACATAGCATGTTATCAAATCTCTTACACAATTCAGTCATAATAAGATGCATTGTGTGCCAGTGCAAAATATGCTGACACAAATCCGAATAACGTCACTCTGCTTGGCGACGGGACAGAACAACAACGTCACTCTGCTTGGCGACGGAACAAATCAACAACGTCACTCTGCTTGGCGACGGAACAAATCAACGACGTCACTCTGCTTGGCGACGGGACAAACCAACGGTATTGCCACTTATAGGCTGGGCACCTCGAGACGGTCGTAACACTGGCCTCGTGTTTAACCATTTCTGCTCGGGCGTCGCTTATCACCTTTGGCTATAGTCAAGACGATACAAACTCTACATGGTTTGACCATTTCTGCTTGCTATGCCGAACATCAACAGGCACGATGCAACTCTACATGGATGATCGTTACCTCCTGTTGTGCCAGATATAGTCAGGACCGATTCAACTCTGCATGGCTGATCGTTACTTCCTGTTATACCGAAGTACTCTGCTTGGCACTTCATCGCGTATATGCACGTGTGCAATATGATTATCAAAACCAGAGTCAGTGTCGGTCAATACAACACGACTTGGAGTTAGTGTCGGTCAATACAACACAACTCCCACCACAAAACCCACAAACAAAACCCAGAGTCTGTGCCGGTCAATACAACACGACTCGAACAACACTACCAGGAGTACTAGAGTACTCGGTGACTTTCAATCATCACCATAGCTCACCTCAGTGGCTTTCCCCAATTCCAAACTCTCCAAACCCACAACATAAGTCGACTTTTCCCCGCCTTTCGTAAATATTTTCCCCTTCAGTTCTCCTATGCTTAAACGTTAATAAAAATTGTTTCAATTCGAATTAGCCAAGTTATGAGTTTATTTCTCAAAGTCTAAGTTTCCCAAGTCTTTAGATTTTCAAAGCTCTATCATTCTAAGTTTTCAAAGATCAACCACCCAAAATACATTTCCCGGGGAAAGTCTAAGAATTCCAACATATGGCTAAGTCTCAAACCCCACATTTGGACTTGCCTAGGGTTGTTCATCCAACCCGAAATATCAAAGATCACCAGATCAATGAATCTCCACTCCGAAATTGCGTCAAAACGCTCAATCCAACAAAAGCACAACATCACAAGTATGGAAAAACATCATAACATCAACTCATCATCAAAAACAACATCAGATAAAACATAAGTCGAATTTATCGACGCCTATCATGCAGTCATAGCTAATATATAGTAAGTTGCCCTAACCTCGAGCTGATCCAGCTTCGCAAATCAAATCTCCTTCACAGGAATGCCTTGAAACTTCCAAAGTTCCTTCAACTGAACCTCGGAGGAAAAACAAAGCAGAATCCACACAAAATCGATTAGTTCGATCGCAATACAATACATAAACGATAGACAAAGCATCAAAGCTTCAGAATACGACAAACGGGTACGAAAGGACAAGTTTTCGAAAACGAAAAACTCCCCCCCCCTTAGGAAAACCCCACGGCCATAAGGAGAAAAGGGCTTCGGCTCTTTTTCTTCGATCAAATCAGTTTACAAGGTAGTTTTAGGGTAAAACTAAGGCAAAGAAACTGTCAGAACAATTTTCGGACAATCGGGCCGAAATACGACTACGCAGGGGCATTTTGGTCCAAAATAAAGGCTCAAAACTTCAAAGTTATCAGTTCTGAAAACAAATTTGACAGCAACGATCCTCATGATATCCGTGACAACAAATCCTAAAGGCACGAAGTCAGATTAAGTCTTTTCGACAATAAAGTTTCGAAATGTGAGACAAAAAGAGTTTTGAGTCAATTTTTCAGATCCTGGACAACTGAATCGCAATCAGAGTTTACTGACAGAGGTTTTAGACTCAGGGGAACATAAGGAACATAACCCAAGCGAGAAATCAGAGAAATCGGACAATTTTAGAAAAAGCTCAAAACTTAGAGCACAGAAACGACTTCAGAAACTCAGCAGAAACAGAAATCAGAGGCAGGATTCATGATAGTTACCTCGATACCTAGAAGTAGGGACGAACTGCACGAAGATTGGTCAAGTTTTCGCGGAAATCCCCTCCCCCCTTGCTCCCCACGAAATCAGCCACAAATGGAAAGAAAATGAGAGGATTTTGCTTTTTCGCGCTATTTATAGGCGGGTGAAATCGCGGGAAAATGAAAATTTCGCGATTCCGATTTTTGCAGCACGATCACCGTGGAATTCTAAGAGAGATTCTAGCGTCAGAATTCCAGAACTCAAAACAAATATCTAGGATTTGGGAAATACGATATCGAAAAACTCAAAAGCGGTGTCGGTTAATCTGCCCCGAAAAACTACTTTTTGCTGTGATGCTCAGACGACAAAACTTCCAACAGAAGAAAGATTGGAAATGTCGAAACAAGTCTGACAACGCGGACGGAATCTTTGTTAGAAGTCCCGAATAGAAAAAGTCTTCATCCATTGCTCGAAAATAGGGTTTCGAAGCAAAGAAATTAGCGTCGGCGGACATCCGAAAAGTGAAACCTATCGTGCGTACAGTCCAGAGTTCCGAAATGAAACGCTGGTCGATGGAAAAATAAAGAGAATCTTTAAATTTTCCCTGAGTTCGAAATCTCACTCAAAACGTTGCTTTAAGAGCGAAATAGCCTATTCTGGACACGCTCGCCCTAAGGCAAGTGTGCAGACGACTCGCACTAACTCCGAAAACAACTACGCAACATTCCTCAAGAAATTCCTGAACTTTCTTCTTCATTAATCTTTCTCAAATGCCAAACTCCTGTCACGCTTACACTGATTCTACGTGTGAGTCGGAAACTTAACTTGTTCTGAAAATCCAGGTCTTACACTCAAGATTCAATCTTAACCCTAAGATTTCAATCCAACTTAGTAAATCTCACTTAGTAATCTTAGCATATTTCTTTGGAATCCATATCAACAACCTCAAGTATTCAACTTATGCTAAAACTTTCTTTCTCCAACTTAATCATTAATTCAACACTTTTCAAGCGAAAATTCATCTCTTAAGACTATAATGTCTCCACATATTAATCCAACGCTTAGCAAAACTTATTCCTCGAACTCGACTATAACAATCTAGTTCAGAGTTAATTCTTCTCAATCTCGCTACCATCAAGCTATCATCTAAAACCTGATTACATTCAACTTATTTAGTCTCTAACAATTCCACTCAGTAATCACATAACCTATGACTTCATAACTTCCGAGAAACTACTTAATACTTTTCCAGCATTAAACCTCTTGACTTAGTCTACCTCTACTTGGAGTAATCACACGAACTAACCAATCAATGTCCATAACCAGCTGTGATTCCGAATATCACCCCCTCAATATTAGGTTGATCAGGCCTAATACATCGAAGGTGGAAATTTAGAAAAACCCACTGGAACAGTCAATGAGTTCCTATCATTCAGTAGTCACAATTATCCCAACATCCAATCCTTAACGGTCCCGCTACGGAACTACGCACCCTCAACATAACACGTATACTACCCATAAGGAATCTCTCTAAGATTCGTTCTCCAGCTACTAGCTTCCTTATAATCGCATCGGTGGAAGACTACTTTCTAGACTTAGTGTGCTATTCCCAACCTCGTGTAACTTCTATAGTTAAGTCACGAGCAACCTCGAATAAGGTCCTACATCGTTCCCACGTTCTTCCTCGTTCAACTCCTCAGCTCTTGCCCTCCTTGGCATGAATCCTTTCCTCTGGAGCAAGTTGTTTTCCTTTCCCAACATTCCCTGATGATTCGCCCCTGAGTGCCTTGCAATCTTGGGAGAAATGTCCCGGTTGGTTGCAATTGAAGCATAGACTTTCTTTGGTCTTGCAGTTCACAGCTAGATGCCCCTCTCGGTTACACTTGAAGCATCTCCGTCCAATCACTGAGCATTTGTTAGCAAAATGCCCAAACTTTCTGCAACGAAAACATGTCACTCCTTTGTCACCAACTGGCTTCCCCCCCAGTATCAGCAGTCGTCGGTTTGTACTCTCTGAGATAAGATTTCTTCCCTCGGAACGCTGATATGGTCCCCACTTATGGTAGCTCTTCCTTCCGTTGTAGCCTTGGGAACCTGACCTCATTGGTCCCCCAGCTCCAGTTCGGTTCATTCCTCTTTGTTGATACATTGCTGTCGCCATCAGTCGTTGATGATGCTCACGTGTAGCCTCCGCCATCCGGTTAAGATCCACCATCCTATATCCCATCGAACGTCCGATTAGTACTAACCATACGGTAGCACTAGACAAACCACTCAATCCGATTGAGTAGTAACGCAAGCAATTAGAGCGAAAATCGCTCTGCAGACAATCAATTTTCACTCTTTGCAGAGTCACACAACCTAGCACAGAAGACCTATTCCCCAAAGACTCCCAAAAGACTCGACTAAGCTCTGATACCACAATGTAACACCCCGATTTCCAGGTGTCACTTTAATAACAAAAAATAAACTTTACGCGGAAAACAGGTAATTTTTTTTTTGATTGTTTCCTTTTAATAAAAGCAATAAAGAAATAAAGACAAAGCCCAACAACTAAACTAACCGATAAACAACATATACAAAGGTACAGCCTCTGCTGCACTATCCCGTCACGCGCACACGCAGTGACTCCAAGGTAGCGTGCCCGTAGGCGAATATATACAAACCAGAACTGTACGCAAAAGCATCAAATATACCACTATCCAAGAGAAAGTCGGCCTCAAAATGGCCTCAACCCAAGACCCCTATAGTCCGACAGACTCTCTGTGATCCTCAGCAAGAGAACCACACAAAAAGCCATATATCGGGAACCTACCCGGTCCCAAAAGTAAGACGAATCAGAGCTATGACAGTGACAACCAACTCAAAAGACTCTAACCACCCATAACCCACACTACTATTATCGACTCTCCCTCGATCAGCCATGAAGTCCGGGTCCTCGTCGAAAGCTTCAGTAATAGACATTCCGCTCCGGGTCTTTCCCGCACAACGAATCATCACGAACCGGCTGACAGACGCCTGGCAGCAGGCCGACCGCCCAAACACAAACATACAAACAAAGCCATGGTGCTAGGGTCAACTTACAGAATACAATAGATATACAATCAACATGCGATAAAGGGGGTATATATATATGTTGTATATATACATATAAGTTATGTATTGTATCAACTCCCTAATACAATTCAATCATCAAAACACATAACGATGTTTATCAACATCAAATCATCAATATCTCAGCAGATATAGTTAGAGTGCATGATATGTCAATGCAACGTCAATTAAGAAGGTTCCGGAAGAAATAGGTTGGGCACGATCGAGTCGGTCCTAGCACTAGCATTGTGCCGACCATAACCCTCGGGTGTCACTTACAACCTTGACATAGTCGGATCAGTCCTAACCCTGCGGGTCGACTTTTCCCTCCAACGAATGCCCGAGTTACCCGAAGGCATGCTGTACCCGAAGGTATATACTGTACCCGAAGGTATATAGATATACTATACCCGAAGGTATATAGATATATTGTACCCGAAGGTATATACTGTACCCGAAGGTATATAGACATACTGTACCCGAAGGTATATACTGTACCGAAGGTATATAGATATACTGTACCCGAAGGTATATAGATATACTGTACCCGAAGGTATATACTGTACCCGAAAAACTACTTTTTGCTGTGATGCTCAGACGACAAAACTTCCAACAGAAGAAAGATTGGAAATGTCGAAAAAAGTTTGGCAACACGGACGGAATCTTCGTTAGAAGTCCCGAATAGAAAAAGTCTTCATCCTTCGCTCAAAACTAAGGTTTCGAAGCAAAGAAATTAGCGTCGGCGGACATCCGAAAAGTAAATACTATCGTGCGTACAGTCCAGAGTTCCGAAATGAAACGCTGGTCGATGGAAAAATAAAGAGAAACTTTAAATTTTCCAAGAGTTCGAAATCTCACTTAAAACGTTGCTTTAAGAGCGAAATAGCCTATTCTGGACATGCTCGCCATAAGGCAGGTGTGCAGACGACTCGCACTAGCTCCGAAAGAAACAACGCCACATTCCTCGAGCAATTCCTGAACTTTCTTCTTCATTAATCTTTCTCAAATATCAAACTCCTGTCACGCTTACACTGATTCCACGCGTGAGTCGGAAATTAACTTGTTCCGAAAATCCGGGTCTTACATAACTCGCTCTCACGATCTATTCCTCAAGCCAACGTTGTATCATTATCAATTCTTATCAAAACCACTAACTCTTATCAAGTAATCCATAAACCATAGTTAACTTCCAAGGCAACCAACTCTTCTTATCTAATGATTATGTACTTATTCATGACTCATAAGCTCCTTCAAAACGATCGAATCATTTCTCTTAAACTTAAACTCGCGATATCTCATTAGACACACAACCCTAGTCTCTTCGAAACTCCACTTTGGTTCTACAAAAATCCCAACTTATAGATAAGTCATCACTCTCTAAGAAATAACTTCTAGTCCTCAATCAATCCCTTAATCACTTCTAAGTCCTTGAACTTCCAAAGTTTCAAATCTAGACCTTCTAGAACCAAGTATTTATAGTAAAGCTCATAGACTTCTTGGAAATCAGCGTCCTATAGGGGAAGGTTTTACCCCGGGACAGTACAAACCGATGACCATTGCTACTGGAGGTGCAGGGAATCAAACCGACAACAAGGGTGTGACATGTTTCACGTGTGGGAAGACTGGACATTTTGCTGACAAGTGTTCAGCGACTGGACCAAGATGCTTTAATTGCAACCGAGTGGGGCATCTAGCCGTGGACTGTAAGGCGCCCAAGAGGGAGCCATCCGTTAACACTGCAAGGGTAAAGCGCCCTGCTGCTAGAGGAAGGGTTTATATCATGGACGGTGAGGGAGCTGAGGGGTTAACCGGAGGAGAGCGTAAGAACGATGGTAACCTTCTACCCATTCTTTCGCATTCCAGTATAATACGCTTCATTACTCTCGTAGCGTGTGCAACACGCCTAACTTAGTTATACTGTTTGAGCTTTGACCTTACAGTTATTACACCTATTAAGAATTTATTTGACTGCTACTCGTGTTTTAACTATAGAAGTTACACGAGGTTTAGAATAACACACTAAGTCTAGAAAGTAGTCTTCCACCAATGCGATTATAAGGAAGCTAGTAGCTGGAGAACGAATCTTAGAGAGATTCCTTATGGGTAGTATACGTGTTATGTTGAGGGTGCGTAGTTCCGTAGCGGGACCGTTAAGGATTGGATGTTGGGATAATTGTGACTACTGAATGATAGGAACTCATTGACTGTTCCAGTGGGTTTTTCTAAATTTCCACCTTCGATGTATTAGGCCTGATCAACCTAATATTGAGGGGGTGATATTCGGAATCACAGCTGGTTATGGACTTTGATAGAAAGATGTGTAAGATGAATTTGAATTGATTGAGGATTAGTCGGATTTGGGAGGAAAGTTCGTGTTAAGCACTTGATTGTGAAAGATTAAGATTTAAATCTTTGGAATTCGATGAGTGTCATATAGACATTGATTGGTTAGTTCGTGTGATTACTCCAAGTAGAGGTAGACTAAGTCAAGAGGTTTAATGCCGGAAAAGTATTAAGTAGTTTCTCGGAAGTTATGAAGTCATAGGTTATGTGATTACTGAGTGGATTTGTTAGAGACTAAATAAGTTGAATGTAATCAGGTTTTAGATGATAGCTTGATGGTAGCGAGATTGAGAAGAATTAACTCTGAACTAGATTGTTATAGTCGAGTTCGAGGAATAAGTTTTGCTAAGCGTTGGATTAATATGTGGAGACATTATAGTCTTAAGAGATGAATTTTCGCTTGAAAAGTGTTGAATTAATGATTAAGTTGGAGAAAGAAAGTTTTAGCATAAGTTGAATACTTGAGGTTGTTGATATGGATTCCAAAGAAATATGCTAAGATTACTAAGTGAGATTTACTAAGTTGGATTGAAATCTTAGGGTTAAGGTTGAATCTTGAGAGTCGAGAATCGCGTACGAATAAGAGATCTTATGGTTGTAGGTGTGACAATAGGAGTTGAATCTTAGAAGATTGAAGACCTGAAGGTGAGCTTCGGGTTAAGACCATTGAGGTATAATATAAGAGTGATCTTGAAGTAAAGGAATTCTGGGTTGTGTGGAGTGTTAAGGTCGATGATCGATTGATGTTGATTATAAGGTTGCGGACATAATGAGCCATGTGATATGATTTGAATGATGTTAGCATAATAAGTTGTGGATGTGAAAGCATGACGACACTGGTCAGGTCGTTTGGGTAAGTGAAGGAGTTATAGTTTTTAAGAAACTGATATTCATTTAAGAAGTATTGAAGGATTAAAGGTCATTAGAGGACCAAACTTGGTGAAGGTTTAGGTTTTAAATCTATGAATGTCTGTCTAAGGTGTGTAGGACTTGAAGTTTGTCAGAATTTGATTGAGAAATTAAGAAGTTGATTGACGAGATGGTGATTGAGTCACAAAAAGGAAGGTGTTAGTATTAAGACGAATATCTGAGGTTGTTATATTTTGACGAGTTTCGTAGAGTTTAAGAGTCAATGGCTAGTTAAGTCCCTTGAGGTATAGTTATGATGTAATCTTCTAGAGGATAAGTCTCGATTTGTGCGAAGGGTTACGGATTTCAGTGAGTGTAAATAGGTTTGAGTGAGGGAAGTTTCGAGGAAGAAGACGGTAAAAACGGATTGTTAGATATTAAGAGGAGGATTATCTTATAAGTTGTTGATAAATTGATGTTGAAGGGGGATAATATTAGTGAAGGACAAGGAATAAGGACATAAGTCGAGTTTTAATTCGAATAGTGACTAAGTAGAAGTTTGATTACTTGGTGTGTGTAAAGATAGTTACGAAGTTGGAGGTGTTTTAATGGACTATTAGATTCCAACGCAAGATTTCATCTAGGAGTTATCGAACGGACAAGTGGAGTTTTGGACTGTAGATGAAGATCACGAGGACAAGCTGGGTATCTATTTTGAGATGACAGAGAGGCACTGAGTTTAAGAAGAATTTCGGACGACCGAAAGTAAAGAAGTAAGTGGCTAAGATTGTGCGACTTCACGGAATGCCAACCGGTATCATTTCAAGAAGAGATCCGACGCAAGTGATCGAGCCAGACGACATGAAGTTGAATGATGGTTTGTCTTTTGAGACACCGACAGTTAGCAGTGGGGATAGAAGAGTGAAACAGTTAAGGGGGAAAACAACTTGCTTAAGTAAAGGTTATGAGGAACAATGACACGGGCAATGCTACAGGGGAATTGGAAGACCAGATCAAGGAACTGTATTCCGGACTTTTCTCAGAACTCTGAGTTTCGAGGACGAAACTTTCTTTTTGGAGGGGAGTATTGTAAGACCCGGATTTTCGGAACAAGTTAATTTCCGACTCACGCGTGGAATCAGTGTAAGCGTGACAGGAGTTTGATATTTGAGAAAGATTAATGAAGAAGAAAGTTCAGGAATTGCTCGAGGAATGTGGCGTTGTTTCTTTCGGAGCTAGTGCGAGTCGTCTGCACACCTGCCTTATGGCGAGCATGTCCCAGAATAGGCTATTTCGCTCTTAAAGCAACGTTTTAAGTGAGATTTCGAACTCTTGGAAAATTTAAAGTTTCTCTTTATTTTTCCATCGACCAGCGTTTCATTTCGGAACTCTGGACTGTACGCACGATAGGTTTAACTTTTCGGATGTCCGCCGACGCTAATTTCTTTGCTTCAAAACCTTAGTTTTGAGCGAAGGATGAAGACTTTTTCTATTCGGGACATATAACGAAGATTCCCGTCCGCGTAGCCAGACTTTTTTTCGACATTTCCAATCTTTCTTCTGTTGGAATTTTGTCGTCTGAGCATCACAGCAAAAAGTAGTTTTTCGGGACAGACTAACTTACACCGCTTTTGGCGGTTTTGGATATCGTTTTTCCCAATCTTAGATATTTGTTTTGAGTTCTGGAATTCTGACGCCAGAATCTCTCTTAGAATTCCACGGTGATCGTGCCTGTAAAAATCGGAATCGCGAAATTTTCATTTTCCCGCGATTTCGCCTGCCTATAAATAGCTCAAAAAAGCAAAAATTCCTTCATTTTCTTCCTTTTGTGGCTGAATTTCGTGGAGAGCAAGGGGGGAGGAGATTTTCGCGAAAACTTGACCAATCTTCGTGCAGTTCGTCCCTACTTCTAGGTATCGAGGTAACTAACACGATACCTACCTCTGATTGTTGTTTCTGTTGCGTTTCTGAAGTCGTTTCTGTGCTCACAGTTTTGAGCTTTTTCTAAAATGGTCCGATTTCTTCGATTTCTTGGTTGGGTTATGTTCCTTACGTTCCCCTGAGTCTAAAACCTCTGTCAGTAAACGCTGATTGTGATCCAGTTGTCCAGGATCTGAAAAACTATTTCAAAACCCTTTTTGTCTCACATTTCAAAACTTTATTGTCGAAAAGACTTAATCTGACTTCGTGCCTTTAGGATTTGTTGTCACGGATGTCATGAGGATCATTGCTGTCAAATTTGTTTTCAGAACTGATAACTTTGAAGTTTGAGCCTTTATTTTTGGACCAAAATGCCCCTGGATAGTCGTATTTCGCCCGATTGTCTGAAAATTGTTCTGACAGTTTCTTTGCCTTAGTTTTACCCTAAAACTACCTTGTGAATTGATTGATCGAAGAAAAAGAGTCGAAGCCCTTTTTCCTTTGAGGCCGTGGGTTATTACCTTTAGGGGGGAGTTTTTCGTTTTCGAAAACTTGTCCTTTCGTACCCGATTGTCGTATTCTGAAGCTTTAATGCTTTGTCTATCGTTTATGTATTGTTTTGCAATCGAACTAATCGATTTTGTTTGGTTTCTGCTTTGTTTTCCTCCGAGGTTCAGTTGAAGGAACTTTGGAATACTCAGAGCAATTGTTTGAGGAGAACTTTGTTTGCGAAGCTGGAACAGCTCGAGGTTAGGGCAACTTGCTATATTTAGCTATGATTGCATGATAGGCGTCGATAAATTCGACTTATGCTTTATCTGATGTTGTTTATGATGATGATTATTGTTATGATTGTTTTCATAACTTATGATATTGATGATGTGTTGAATTGAGCGTTTCGACGCAACTTCGGAGTGGAGGTTCATTGATCTGGTGATCTTTGACATTTCGGGTTGGATGAACAACCCTAGGCAAGTCCAATGTGGGGTTTGAGACTTAGCCATTTGTTGGGATTCGTTGGAATTCCTAGACTTTCCCCGGGAAATGTATTTTGGGTGGTTGATTTTTTTGGAAACTTAGAATGATAGAGCTTTCAAAAAATAAAGACTTGGGAAACTTAGACTTTGAGAAATAAACTCATAATTTGACTAATTTGAATTGAAATCATTTTTATTAACGTTTAAGCATAGGAGAACTGAAGGGGAAAATATTTATGAAAGGCGGGAAAAGTCGACTTATGTTGTGGGTTTGGAGAGTTTGGAATTGGGAAAGCCATTAAGGTGGGCTATGGTGATGATTGAAAGTCACCGAGTACTCTAGTACTCCTGGTAGTGTTGTTCGAGTCGTGTTGTATTGACCGGCACAGACTCTGGGTTTTGTTTGGGCTGTGTTGTATTGACCGACACTAGACACTCGTGTATTCTTGTTGGTGGAGTTGTGTTGTATTGACCGACACTAACTCTTGGGTTGTTTTGAGTTTGGGTCGGAGCAGTTTTTGACCATCGAGATTTGATGAGTCAGATGACTCAAGAAGTCATCAAGGGTGATCGCACTCCTTTCATAATTAATTGTCTTTTGTCGCCAAATCGACATATACCTTCGGGTACAGTATAATACCTTCGGGTACAGTATATACCTTCGGGTACAGTATATCTATATACCTTCGGGTA